>NC_091118.1:178055380-178355380 GCF_040183065.1 Periplaneta americana | reverse complement strand
GAAGAAAAAATCAGCAGATACAAATTCAATTGGCTAGCTCATGTAAGAAGAATGGAAAATTCAAGAATCCCAAAAATTATGATGCAGTATAAACCTAGAGGACATCGTCGACCAGGAAGACCTTTAAGAAGACTGCTAGATGGGGCCGAAACAGGTCTACAGAGGCCTAATTCGTGAAGGATGATGATGATGATGATGTATTCTAATAACTTTTGCACCAAAGAGGACTTAAATACATTGTTATTATTATTATTATTATTATTATTATTATTATTATTATTATTATTATTATTATTATTATTTATTCCCATAGTTCTGTTGTACTTGATAATTTTATCTGTCTAATTTTATTCATCTATGTATATTGTGTATGATCTCCAATATTCTACCAGTCAATCTTTACACAATTTGTATGATGACCATTTACAGAGTGGGAAGTTTAAAAGTTACGAAGTATTGCTCAGCCAGTCGGCAGTCCAAGCCCTATGTCAACTGCTCGCATTCCCCTCTACCCCCATGAAATTGTGGTGCTCTTCCCGCCTGCAGTCAGTCAGTCATGAGTGAGATTTCATTAGAGAGTACTGTAGTGTTGCGCAGAGATGAGATATTCTCTGCTTTGTCGTATGTTCATCTTGAAGAAATATATCAAGTGCAGAAAGGAGATTTTCGAGGACAATGTTTCAAGGCAGCTCCTAATTCACCAAGTTTTTCTTCTGTAAGCACATGACGTCTTCGTTTTCTTTTCTGGCCGGTCACAGAACCTGTTTATTAAACTTACCCACTAACTTTAATATAACTTTCGCCGTGACAAAAGCAGTATATGACATCACACAACTACAGAGCTTATCCCTGGAAACTGCAATGGCCTTATTCACAGCAAAAATTCTACCAATCCTGACTTATGGAATAGCAATAACCTGGACACACCTCTCCAAAAAGGCCCTAGAAATCATAGAAGCAACAAAGGCGAGATTCCTAAAGAAAACTCTAGGCCTATCTATACACACACCATTGCGCCTAGTATACGAGCTTGCAAGGGAAACCTTTCTCATTGAGGATCTACGCTCGCAACTACTACTGCCATCAACAGAAAAAACAGAAGTTCTACACGACCGACGGAGAAAGAGAGACGAAATCTGGGAAGACTTCTACTCCACAGATGTCATGGTCGATCGCAGCTGGACAAGACCAAACCAGGAATTACGCAGCGCCCTAACAAGACTGTCGGTATATGGTTTCCACCACAAGCTGTGTGTTAAACAAGGATACCACGAGCCAGCGGACAATTGTGTGTGCAACCTGTGCGGGAAACAATGTGAACGATACCACTTCTCGATTTGCACTAAAAGAACACGATCCCTGACAGAGTATAGTAAGGAACAGTAGATAACCCACCACATCAATGCACATTAGTGCACTTTCATTTATTTATATAACTTTCATTGTTGGAGCTGGGTTTGGCAGAAAATTTACGTCTAAATGCTTGTCTTGTTCTGCCACACAACTTTCTGTACTTGATGTACGTCTTCAAAATGAACATACGATGACACAGCGAATATCTATCTTACTGTTGCAAAACACTACTGTACTTTCTAATGATATCTCACTCACAACTGACATCAGGTGGAAAGATCGTCATATTTTCATGGAGAGGAATTCTGGTGATTGCATGGGACTCAGGCCACCGAACAGCCTAGCAATGCTTCGGGACTTTTAAACTGTCCAGTCTGTACTTTCTACATACTGTACATGACTATCAGTATTCGACAAGTATGCTGATTGTTTGCAGATCAACTGACATAACAGAAAGGTGTTTTATACATTAGAAAGCTCTTCCACATATCAGAATATTTTCTGTGTTACAGGATGAAATTATCATTCCATCAATTGTAGCAGCATCACATCTTAAAGACCAGAACTTCAGCAAGAAGGCATACGTACTTGCTACTCCAGCATTCAAGGAAATGTTAAAAGCAGATGGAATCGTATGTAGCGACGATGTTGGTGTAAGATATTTCTTTTTTATTCTGTCATATTTTCAGCTGGTCAGATATGAAATTATTATGTACTGGAAGATAGGTTACAGTGCTGAATGGCACTTTCTCATGAATCAGTGACAATGAGGCGATGGAGGATAGGTGGAATGTTGGCAGGGGAAAGAGGAATAACTTAAGGAAACTGTCCCAATACTTTTTTTGTTCAGTACGAATTTCACTTAGATTCACTGGAATTTTGACCCAAATATCGAGCGTGGAAAACTGATGTAGTCATTTTATTGACAGTGCTGTCTTTTGTTTAATAACAGTAGAATGTAAATTGTTTCTGGCAGTTAAAAGCAGCATTACATGTTGTAAAGCTTTTTGGCTGCAAAGGGTGGCATAAACTTTCGATTGGCACACTCTATGGTGCCGAATAAACTAAAAAGACATTTAGAACTTATGTGAATCAGCATTTTTCTTTCATGAAAATAGTGAACTCTAAACAAAGTAACAGATTGCTGCATCTTGAATATGATTTACGTGTTGGCCTGTCAATCATAAGGCCATGTATAGAGAAACTCTATGCAACCCACCAAGCGCAGACTTCACATTAATTTAAATAGGTGCATTTCCAAAAACGATAATAAAAATCTTTTATCGGACATAAGTTTACAGCATAGACAGGTTGAGATTTTTGACACATACCTTTGTTTTTTTTTTCTAATGCCACTCAAGTTGCAAGTTGCTTTGTTTTTTTTTTTTTTTTAAGTTTGCGTGTTAAAATCGACCTGTTTACAATACTGGATGTCCGACACTACATAGAAATTGTTATAAGTGCTCTTTTCTAATGGAACACTCTGGAACGGCATTCTGATATTCTGTTACATTTTTCATCATGGAACCGAAATGTGTGTCACTAACTATGTTTTTAATATTATTTTTCTTTGAATTCCGCTTAGACCTCGAAAATCTTAGTTGGACGAAAAGGAGGTTGAAAACGACAAAATTCCCGTGCAGTGAACAGTAAACATCTCCCCATCTACTATAAAATATTCTATACAGAGTTCCACCACCTTTTTCTCCAGAAGAAAAGCACTGGTTGTTATTATTATATCACTATTTTAAATAAAAACAAATAAGTGTGTCGCGATATCTTGGGTGTTCAGTAAAGTGTGTCGTCAGTCAAAAAAGGTTGGGAACCCCTAACCTAACCTAACCTAACCTAGCCTGTCCTGTTCTGTCACAGTACTACACACCTGTAGTAACATTCCTCAAGTTTAGTATTATTTCGTTTGTAAATGTTGTCCTCTCTGCTATGTGCCGTGCCGGGAGTCACCTAGTTGAAGAAGTGGAACGTGATGGCGAGCGACTCTCTCCACTACTCATAATTACATAATAACATTTAATTTGATAAGTGTGTGTATTGTGCAATAATCAATGTATTAATGTAGTGATAATTCCATATAGTACAATAAAAATGTTTTGTGGCTGTGATGAAAGTATTGGAAATTGGTTTACAGCGCTACATTGGCAGTGATAAAAGTGTGTAATATTTGTTTACAGTGGCGGGTGGATACTCTACCTTAAATGTAACTTTGTTTCATGTTCCTATTTACAAACAGCCTGACTACGAGGTTCAAATTGGTAACGTACAGGAGGAGATAATGAAAATGGATCGAGATGTTGGAGCTGTTGTCATAGACTTCGACAATAACATCAACTACATCAAGATGACAAAGGCATTATTCCATCTCAAACGACCGAATTGTCTGTTTGTTGCTGGAGCCAAAGATCTTGTCGTGCCTATTCATAAAGATCTAAATTTAATAGGTAAGATTTGAAAGTATTTAACTCTTAGATTTTTTTTCTGAAGATACCTGATAGATTTGAATAATTTGAAGGAAAAATTGTTCCAGAGCCGGGTATCGATCCCAGGACCCTTCGCTTAGCGCACGAATGCTCTACCAACTGAGCTACCCCAGGACGATGTCGTGTATAGTTCTATGTCTAAGCGACTGTTAAGCTCAATTTTGCAATTTTTTTTAGCAAGAAGTCGCATAGTGATTCTTGCGAGGTTAATGAAAATTTCACATTGACAAATGTTTCTTCGCAGCTGTAGCGTAACGATGTTGTCGCGAACATTCCTTCCAGAACTAGTTTCATATCCCCTGTGAAACCTCAGCTGAGGATGATGATACAGAAAATTTAAAATACCGATAATGTAAATTGTAAACAATTTTAGTAATAACTCCCCCCCCCCCCCCCCGACAAAATTCTGGATATGCCATTGAGCAAAATTATGTATTAGGCCTATAAGAAATACTATACCTTAACACTATCATACTGATTTAATGGTTATATTCGTTACATTTGTATAAGACTAGACTAGACAGCATTTCGGAAGGTGATTAGCTTCTGCTTGCGCCGTAGCATTTCTGGTATGTGACGTCACAAGCTTGTACAGTAGAACCAATCAGAATTAGTCTATAACAAGCACTTCCCGAGTTCGTTTGTTCACGTGCGAGTGTTTCAATACATTGAATAAGTAAAACTAACATTTACTGTGTGTACGTAAGGTAAGTAAATGAAAGAATAGACTGTAAAAAGACAAGTAATACACAAGCAGACGCAGAAAATAGTGTTTAAAGTGTATAATTGTTTTAAAAACGTTAACAGCAGAACGCTGCCGGCCATCTTGATCCTGGCAGCAACGTTGCCAACATGCAAGAAACGACTGCAGAAGCATGTGGTGTGGAATTGAGAACCGTGCAAAGAATATTGTTAGTGAAGGAAAGAGGATTTGCTTGGTGTCATGCTTACAGTAATCAACGGCTAAGGTCATTATTGTCTTTTGATAATTTAAATTCTCTCCTGCGCTGTTTGTATTGCACGTGCTCGTGAAGTACGATGTGGCAATGTTGTACGCTGCCTTGCTCTCTCTATCTGTCTCTCTCGACGCAAACGCTAGCAGACAACCGCCTTCCGAATTGCCGTCGACTCTAACAGATATGCTGAATAAACAATAAATGCTGTAAAATTAAATTTTTTTTGTGAGGCCATATTTGTTTAAGAAAGACGACATTGAAATTAACAGCAATACTCTCCTAAAAACATATTTAACGAGTAAAGTGGAGGTATGAAAAAGAAAGATGCTCGAGATCATGCGAATGTTAGTCACCCAGGAGAAATGTACAGACCCAGAAACAAAATTCAGGTGACTCAAATTTTGTACTGACTGGTACATGATGCAGCAAACTCGACGATATTCGTATTTAATTATGGTAAATCACGAACAGCAGTTAGTAGAAACGCTATAGCTGATGATAATAGAAGCTCCTCTGTATTATAAGCATTTCCTTTGACTAATAATAATCTGCTCTAAATAGAAGAGAAAAAAAATTGTGTGAGGGCACAAATGGTGCTGCTACTGCAGCTCACTGTCTATTTCATATTGGCTGGAAGCACATAAATGAAGATGTAGTCTCAGTCGTTTGACTTGTAACTGTTTTGTTTTATTCCTAGGTCCTGGTCATTTTGTTTCAAATTTGGAGCAGTTGTCTGGCCGTAAGGCTGTAATAACGGGTAAACCAAGTACACTCATCAAGGATTTCATTTCTAAGAGACATCCTATTAATCCAGAGAGAACTCTTATGATAGGAGACTTGTAAGTAAAGAGACGAGTTTGAGTTCAGTTATTATCTATATTACATATTTTATATTTAATTTGTCTGAGTCACTTTCAAACTGCAGCAGTTTTAAAATTTAGTTTTCAGTTATCAATATTGTCCCTACATTTAAGCCTAGATCATATAGGTTTTGAAGTTAACAACTTTTGTCAAGTTTACTATGCTGCCATCTAGTTGTTACATAAGGAGTCACGTCATAATTTCCATTTGAATTGCATTAGCGACTGTACTGCCATCTCGTGTTTGTTTACGGTGGACAGGTGGCGATCCTGGCGATTGTTCTCTTCAAAGTGCAAACGATTTTAACATAGTGATGACCTATCTGTTACATATATGATCTAGAATTTAAGTTACCATTTTCACTTTCAAACTGCAGCAGTCTTTTGATATACTGGGTGTTCAGTTCAAAGTGTGTCATGGCTTGCTGTATGTCGTCATGTGGCTAGCCAATGAGCCTAGACAATTCAATCTTCCTGCACTTCCGCAGAGTATATTACTTATGTGCAAGAGAAGATGCCTAGTAAGTACGGCGTTCATTCAGAAGAGTACTTACCGATACGTATGGTAATGCCGGTAGTGGCAGGAATGTGAACTGTTTCGAAACATGTACTGAGTTGAGTTTTTTCTTACTGTCGGGATATGTGGAGAGGGTTAAGACGATTACTTACGTATTTGTTGACAGTAACTTCGACGGTTAACATGGACATGGAGCATCTGATTTGTATTGTGGAATGTCGCTGTACGCAACCAATGTACGACTTGCCCGTGCAAAACACAGTTCGAAAGAGGTTATGGTAGCACACAGACCGTACAGACCGCCATCTGTTGCTACGACGTTCAAGTTATACCGTACACGTTCTCAAGTTCAGATTGAACGCCTTGATTAATAGGCAACTTCTCTGACACAAAAGCTGAAACTCGCTTCAAATCGCTGACTCATCAACAGTGACGTCATGACACACTCTCAGTAGTTCTCAATGATCGTTATCATTACTACATTTTCATTTAGGAATATATATATATATATATATATATATATATATATATATATATATATATATATATATATATATATATATGAAGAGCTTGCGGAAAAAGCGATGAATGTCACATTTCTATTAAGGATTACATAATGATGTAATTGAGTCTATAACTGCAAGATGTATTGCTGTTTCTACAGAAAAGAAAGGAAAGAATTACTGTATTCGTGGTGATAATTCTCCTTTTTACCATTTTTCATAAGAACAACATTAAATTTCGCAGTAATCCATTGAATTAGATAAGGACATCAACCTTAAGAAAACTGTGACATTCATCGTTTTTTCCGCAAACTCTTCAAGATAATTATATAAACTGCCTATCTTTCACGTGTTAAAATTAATATCTTCTTGTTGACTAGTTTCAACCTGTTGTAGGTTATCTTCAGAACTGGGTGTTCCTGGTTTTCGCACCTTCTGATTGTGCTTCCTGTGGGGGTGTGTTTGTGTAGGGAAGCACAGGAAACACAATCAGAAAGCACGAAAACCAGGAACACCCAGTTCTGAAGATAACCTACAGCAGGTTGAAACTAGTCAACAACAAGGTACCTAATTTTAACACGTGAAAGAAATAGAGAAGTGATATAGTGTTAAAAGTTGTGTAATCAAGATGTATATATTTTCATTTAATTTATCAGTGATGCTTTCAAATTGCAACAGTCTTCAGTTTGAGTTTTCAGTAATTATCAGTAATACTTTTCATTTAATTTATCAAACTCCATCAGTCTTGAGTTTGAGTTTCAATCAGTTATTCAGCATTCTTTTCAAATTGCAGAGACTATAAAGAAACGATAGCTTTGGTCACCAAGTTACTCTCATTTCCACAGTCATTATATAAACCATAAGATAAAACTACTGTCTGTCCAAGTGGTTATACTGTATGGTCGTCGAAACGGAAAAATCACGTGGCAGTTACTTAACAGGGACTTTTTCTTAAATTATTTTAAACAGTTGTACAGAAAATATTTTCAGGAAAGAGCATAATGGCCGAGCCAGCAGCCTTTACAGAGAAACCAGCAGAAATAGGTGGGGGAAACCAAGATGTGACATAACCACTCGGACAGACAGTATTGTAGTATTGCAATAAATTGATTTCAGTATATTCGCGAAAATAAATGTTTCCAGCATCTCTAATTTTGAAAATATGGTTTTGAGAATGCCAACTGTCTGGTTATCTATGGAAAGGGATTTCTCCTAGACAGAGAGATTTTATTCATATTTATTGTCTAAAAGTCAATTCGATTTGGATCAAGCACGTGAAATTCATTTTTACTAAGGGAAAAAGTAATGATCTACTTATATTTGTAATAAGAAACACTATTTTTTTTCTCTTTAAGGGAACACTCAACTTAAAAATTGGAGAAAAAGTGTCATAGAAATGAAAAATTAAATTTCTACACTAATTTACGTGACAGAACTAAATCAATACGCAGAATTCTTCCTCTATTCATTGAGAAGTCACTGTCAAATGCACAAAGCCAAAAAATAAAAAATGATAATTAAAAGTGATATTTCAATCAATCATTAATTGAAGTTTAAAAAAATGATAATTAAAAGTGATATTTCAATCAATCATTAATTGAAGTATCACTTTTAATTATCATTTTTTATTTTTTGGCTTTGTGCATTTGACTGTGACTTCTCAATGAATAGGGGAAGAATTCTGCTTATTGATTTAGTTCTGTCACGTAAATTAGTGTAGAAATTTAATTTTTCATTTCTATGACACTTTTTCTCAATTTTTAAGTTGAGTGTCCCCTTAATTTCACTTCTTACATAAGCTGGCATGATGGATGAATATTAAGCGTCCTTGTTTAGAGTTTGGATTTGCTCCCGGTGCCCAGCCCTGTCCTAAGTCTTATAGTGTTAAAAGTTGTGTAATCAAGATGTACAAAGTTTCTGATTTTGATTGTGTTTCAGGTTGTCTTCAGATATAAAATTGGGCACAAACTGTGGATTTCAAACACTGCTTGTACTGTCAGGAGCATCGACATTGGAGGAAGCAAAAAATGACAGCACAAACTTGCCTCACTATTATATAAATTCTCTGGGAGATCTACTGCCACTACTGCCATCTGTATGAAACAGCTAGTATTAATGTTGCAGTACCGTCCATGGTCAAGCTTATAACATTACGTAAGAATAAGAATGGGCTGTTATTTTTTTGCTTTCCTGTGCTTGTAAGCAAGAGTTTTATAAAGTAATATTTTTTCTTTATATACTTCTATAGTCAATGGCATCTATAAGATGATATCATCATTTTTCATTGTTGAAATGAGACAACATGAAGGAGTTTCTCAGGTGATCTCATTCAGTTGTGCTGAATCAATTTTCATGACTTCAATTAAGATGACATAAGTGAACACTTAAATTTAATAATTATTTATTATTTTTTTCACTTAGGTATCAATCAACTTTGCATTTAACTTTTTCCTAAAAGGCCTCGACATGTCATATCAGCTATATTAAAAGTGCACATTAACACGATGATGATGATGATGATGATGATGATGATGATAATAATAATCACGATGAATTGAAATTTAAAATTGGTTTAGTGGGTAACAGGAAAATAATAATGTTCATAATAAACAGTGCATTGTAATATCATCATAGATCTCTCTATGTTTAAAAAAACATGAAGTTGTTAGCAAATTTAGTACAATTTATTATGTTATTCATATGGGAAGGTATTTGATAGCGACTGCAACATAAAGTTTGTAGTGTTCCAGATTTAGTCTTCTTTTTGTAATGTGAGTATTCCTGACATAGTAACAATACCGTAGAAGTATCTATGTAGTTTCTAGTCAATGTCGGTAGCGAATTTGATACTTGATATCTTTTCATTTCTTGTACCCTGAACGATATCATATAGTTTTATAAATGCCCACCCAAAAGTACGAATATGACAGCATGGTTGGACAATAATATATATATATATATATATATGAATTCAGTTCTCGATGCTTGGAAGTATCGAAAGCTATCAATATTCTGGGAAAAGGACTCTATATTTTTTCGACACATTAGTTTTTGAGTTTATTTTTCTTACTTTTTTTTTATTTACATTGCAATGATGAATTATACTTCCACTATATCAAAGTTTATAGGGTCATGTGTTGTATACATTACTATTCCGCGTTTTACAAAAATGAATTTTCTTTTCCATCATTCAAAAATATTTTGTAACAGTAGGTTGTAAAATAATTTTAACTGCTGGTAAATAAAAAATGTCAATATCCCCAGTCGTGGTGTTGGGAAATTCCTTTGCGGTGCATAAGAGGAATTTCTAGGGAAATATATTTTTTTAAAGGTTTAGTGTTGTCACCATCTAACCGAGTTGTTTCAATTAGGTATAAGACGTGTGAATGAAATTCAGGTGTCTAATTAAATTTGGGAAGGTTCGATATTCTCCAGAAAAATTATTCTTTTAAACCTAGGAATTCCTTAACATGTTTCTTAAATAAAACATGACCGGTGAGGCATGGAATAAATTGGTGAAGTGTAAGAAATTTCAGTGATGTTTGAAGTTATTTAAATTTTTGGTTGTGTTTTGCTTTTAGTTTCCACTTTTGAAGTTTAGGTATCGAATGTTAAGCATCAAAGCTCTAAAACAGGTATCAATATCAAGTATTAAGAAATTGTGATATTGACTCGTCTTAAATATATATATATTTTTTTATTTTTAACTTTCATGCTAAGAAATCTAAGTAACTTTTAATTAAAATACATTTCTGTGCACAGACGTGGACTTTTGTTATTTAGTAATAAAAACTTTACATGACCATACCAAAGATGAGCATATTAATATTAAGGTCAAAGAAAAACAACTGCAAGCTGTGGTGTGTCAGCATTTTTAATTTAGAGAGCAGGATCTTTCAGATGGATAGACTTTATTCAAATTAGTCAACTCTTATTAATTTTCGTCTGTAATTGTTACGGGAATTTATTATTAGCTGTGATGAATGTTTTTAATAGGTTTTAAATAATATTAGCACACTTAGGGGAGAGTCGGGTAGTATCAGACATCGGGTAATATCAGATAGTGAGTTTCTTTCATCTACCACACGATGATAGTACCTGATTGACATGGTTACGTTTCTGTGATGTCGCATAGAGAAATGTAACCATGTCATTCAGGTACTACCGTATGGTGGTAGATGAAAGAAATGCACTGTCCGATATTATCCGGCTCTCTCCTAAGTATGAAACATGTATTTACTACTTGAAGCTAAAATGTAATGAATATTTAATAAATTAAAACAAGACTTCGTTAATTTATGCACATCAGTGAGAAAAGCTGTGACGTAATTTGTTAAGAAAAAAATTTAAAATAGCGTAATTATATTAATGAGTTAACTGGTTGGAAGAGTTCAGGGTTCTTCTGTGGTTTGGATGGACAGTAGTCCATCAAAGCCCCTGCTGACTATGCTTCTGCTGGCAGGAATATACGTACTGGCTCCAGGAGAAACATTTTATTTCTGTTTACTCCTTTACGAAATCACCATCTCGAATGACGCTTTTATTCTACCCTTCAGAAGATTTCAGTAGTCTTTTCAGTAGAGCTTAATTCTATTCTTTATTTCCATAAGCAGTAATGCTTTCCTGTTGTCCTCAAGTGACCTTTATGAAATCAATCAAATAATAGACAATGGTGCCAGATCCGGACTGTTTGGAGGTTGGGCAGGAGTTCTTAATTGTTCTACTCGATTATCCTATTCTATAGATTTACAGTTTGAGACCATATGCTGTCATGTTGGAGAACGATTTTTCTTTCCTAGACATCTGTGAAGTAATGTGAAGATTCTGTGAAAAAAAATGAAGACTTTTGGAAATCTAAGTTGTGAATTACATGGCGAACATCCAAGAAAGACAGAACAATCACCTCCAATACCACAACACGTGGCTTCACTGCACGACGGCTGTGAGTATGAGAGAGTATGTGTAAGTGTGAGAGTGTGTATGAGAGAGGTGGGAAGAAAGAGAGAGGAGGATGTATATTTGTGAGCGTGCATGTGTGTGAAACAGAGAAGAATAGATGACACTTGCACTTTAGACATGAAGAAGAAAACTAACTTTTTTAAGTGCCCGAAAGTGTCTTAAAGTAATTACTGATAGTTTTTTTTTGTGTTCAATTAATTTTAATAAGGAGGGATGTGCGATAGCATCTAGTTTAAAGCTTCATGCTATAAGCCAGTAAAGCCAGGATTCGATTCCTGGTGCAGTCATAGATTTTCTCCATTGTTATAATTATTTTTGTCTGAACTGTGGCCTCTTAATAGAAATGAGTACTGATACCAGGGTATTCCCTTGGATAAAGACGACCAGTATGCGGGACTGTCTTATTACCTCGTGAGGTTGGAGCCTTAATATGTCGCCACTCTAAGGGTCCTTCAGGGCCTTTTGTATAAAATACAGTACTTCCTTAAGGAATATTTAAAAATTCATTTGTTGAGCATTCAAGATACTGCATTTTATAAATCACGAAACAACGTGAATCAGAAGAAAGATATTTCATTGCAAGAAATGAGTCTTCATAACGCAAAAATTAGGTATGATAGTCTTTATTTTTTGGAATAACAATGTTGCAAATTTTGGAGACAGAAAGGTAACTTCTTATTGAAATTGTTGATTTCAACATAATGCGTCTTGAGAAGAGTGTAGACAGAAACACCCCACCTTTGTGTTGCAGCCATTCAACTTCTTCATCGCTAAATATCGGTATTTGAAATTTGTATGATAGCCTTATGCACCTAAAACCTTTTAAATTTTTCGTGGTGTAAGTGAAACTCTATAAAATACCACCCCGAAAATATCAGAAAATAACACTAATTTTAACGAAAAAAATTAAATCGAAAATGTAGGTTCCTTTTGATGGAGACTTCAGGTACAGCCACCATACAGTTCGGATCTGGTATTTTTCAGACCACTATCTGTTTTATTTGATAGTTTATTAGATGCTAGGTCACAACTTTGAGGGAATGAAGAGGTCGAACAGATGATGCATTGTTGTCTGTGAGATAGAATTCGGCTTCAAGAATATTTTTGTGAACTTAAAAATATGAAAATAGTCGAAGTAGTACGCAGTTATTTAGTGTAGAAGTACAAAAAGATGACATGTTTCTTATTAATATGCTTGTAACTTTTGGTACGACTAATATGTAATGACAAACAGGGTAGCTAGTTTGAGACATACTGGTTTTGAACCACATTTCTACAGCTTAGAAAATATTAAATTGTAAAACCAATACAATACGGAATTAATGGCTTTGTATACTTCATTTTTATGCTTGTAGTCAGCAAGGTAATGCATTTATACATTTTTTTATATTTTAATTGGTTAGGTTGCTCAAAAACTGACATGAGAGGTTTTGTACATAGGCTACGAGTACATACTTTTTTCTCATCACGAAAATGTTGGAATCGTGCCTTAATGTAAATCATAAACATTTCATTCTCTTTGATGTCATTTTAACAATCCTGATACATTTTTTTATGACATATTGTTACCAAATAAAATAAGAAACAAATTTGTAAATTATCATCTGATGCAAATGATGTAACATGACCAATGCAATGTGGCGAAATATTTTGTTAAGAGTAGGGTCAGCCAAAATCGATCCTGGATAAAGTGTGGCTTGTTTATCATGCTGCGAATTAAAGTTTCTTTCTTGAATACAGTTTTGAAATTTTGGTTTCCAATTTGACAGCGTCCTATATAACGGATAGTAACGATAACCATTACATCACCGTGAATCATTTAAAAAAAGAAAGGTAAATAATTTTTCACAGGCAGTTCTTGCAGTATAAATTTTTTTTAAGAGAAAAATCTCACACTGCATACCAGAGAAGTGTAAGAACATGGTAACAATAAACGAAATCAAGGGACAATTTTGTCTTCAGAGCAGAGTTTGGGGAGAGAGAGGCGCGAAGATTGGCATGTCTGTGTTTTGTAATCACGTGCTTGACATATATCAGGGATCAATTATTGTGGCTGGCCCTATTTTGTCGACTCTGTCTAAATCATATTTGACGTTTTTATTAGTTTTACTTAATTGTAAGCTTTTGGTAACTGAATGTGGATGCATTTATATTAAACTAGGGCAAGTTAATTTGACAAAAGAATCATTTTGTGGGTGGCTTTAGAAGAGGGAGGGCAGTGTTTTCCATTGCTGATTAAAACACAAGAATCATTATTTTATAAAGTTTTATAGTACCTATATTCTCGTCTTACGGAGTTACGGAGTTTTAGATTGGATGAATAATTGAATGGTTCTGTCTTCGCTTTTGTGATCTTCCTTCGATATTTCTTATTGTTCCTGAATCATTGATTGTATATTATTGCACTAGTTTTTTTTTATACATTTCTCGCGAATCATTGTGTTCAATCTATATATTGCTATTTAGTTCTGTAAGAAGTGTGTATTTTCCTTTGTTTAGATACCGTACTAATATAGTAAGTAGAATTAGAAATTCGTTTTCACAGGCATACTTACAAGATTAGTCTCGCGCCGTGGTGTCGCGATCTAAGGCTTCCTGCCTAGGACTCACGTTACGGAATGCACGCTGGTTCGAGTCCTCATGGGGGAAGAAATTTTCTCATGAAATTTCGGCCAGTGTATGGGACCGGTGCCCACCCAGCATCGTGATGCACTTGGGAAGCTATGATAGGTTGCGAAAATCCGGTTTAGCAAACCAACTATAACGGCTGGGGGGATCATCGTGTTAACCACACGATACCGCCGTTCTGGTTGGATGATCGTCCACCTCTGCTTCGGCATGTGGGCGTGAGGCCAGCAGCCGGCTGGTCGGACTGGGCCCTTCAGAGCTGTAGCGCCATGGATTTTTTTTTTTTACAAGTTTAGAAAAAGGAAGCAATTTTGGAGCGAGCCTACTATTTCAATAAGAGGTCTTCTTAAGTATGTTAGTTTCTTGACATAATTCAGTCTTCCTCATAACTGTGAACTTCCTTGCAGAATATTAAACTTTCTCCTAATTTTGAAGCATAAAGCTACAAATATAAGTAATATATTATCTACAGAATCTTGTATAAATGTTGCGTGTACGTTTCTGGATATGATTGCCCAGGAACATTGTGATATTTTCTCCATTATATGGCTTTTGCATTGTTCCTTGTAAATATATTGCCCTATCATTTTTATTATAGAGTTATTCAAAAGTTAGGACTTTTTTAAATCCCTGAACTTAAAAATGAGATTTACGAAAAAATAAAATTTTATTTGTACAGAATGAGGTATTTACATAAAAGGCGATTAATATGCAATTAAAATAGGCTATGTTAGCCGGTTTGTTGTTCAGTCATCAATAACCTTAGGGTCCTTCAGACGAAGCCACTTAGCGCCATCAGTGGCTTGTTAGTGATGCTGCGAACGTGCATTTGAAGCACTGCTTAATACACTAAATTTTTGTAGAGAATTTTTCAGTCTTCCAGTAAACACGGACAGAGAGAGA
This sequence comes from Periplaneta americana, assembly GCF_040183065.1. Classification (NCBI taxonomy): domain Eukaryota; kingdom Metazoa; phylum Arthropoda; class Insecta; order Blattodea; family Blattidae; genus Periplaneta; species Periplaneta americana. The sequence goes on along the minus strand of NC_091118.1, from coordinate 178,340,206 downwards.
GAGAGAGAGAGAGAGAGAGAGAGAGAGAGAGATCAATGGCGGCTCCTGCATATTTCTTAAGAGGAGGAAAGAAGTTAACAGCGCAAAATGACACATTCTTGAGAGAAACATGCTACAAATTAGCCTACATGCATACATGTAAGACCAGATAGTGTTAGGGTTGGCCTTCCCTTTTGTATAGAAATAATCTGTTCTTGTAAACTGAGTTTCCTAAATTGTCCAAAATATGTTTTCACTTCCATTCATTGTTGGATAATTGCACAAATTGACAATTACAAGGAAATTCACAAACTCGCAGCATTTTTCGCGCATCCTACAGCATCACACGTGTTGGAAGAGACTAGCTACTAACATATAACCAGAACCGTTTTACGGAAGTGGGAATGGGAAATAATCTGTTAGGAAAGCGAGAACACCTCACCCACTCACGTGGTCTGTGTTGCCACATGTACATTTTACAAGTTCAGTATCACATGGTTTTGAAGAATGTCAGTTCTTGTAAAGCCATACTATCATTATTGTTCAAAGCTGCAGGTGACTGATTAATTTTCTTATGTTAAAAATAATGTAGTTTGGAGTACTTTCAATTTCAAATATATTTGTACAAAACTGACAACTTGGCTGTTGTCCTGTCTAGTAGACAATGAATGGAAGTGAATTTCAGGGGCCAAAAAGATCTGCGATACTAACGTAGAACTACTTCCTCTTTGTTTTATATAAATCTAACTTCAACTTTTAGATATCCTCGAAAGTTTCAAACCATGAATAGTAGCTTATATAAAGTGCAATGAATAAAATATTTTGTTTTATAATTAGAAAAAAAAGTTTATATGGTGTCTTTCATAGCTTTGCGTTAAAACTGTTTTTATTGTGCCTCCTCCTAGATGTGTTATAGTCTGGTTGAATGCAGCATCATTAGTTGGCAACGGTAGCAAGCTTGCTGCACGACCAGTCAGTTTCTGTGTTTCCCGCCCATGCGCTGATTCAGAGGAGGATCTCCTCCCTCTCCATTCATTTACTTGTTTTAAAACTCTGCTTCTTTCTCTGGCCGCTAGTGCGCTGTTGTCAATGTGTGTTAACTGCAATAAAGGAGGGAAGGATTGACTTTCCTCCACACAAACAATCTCGCATCTTTCTCACAGTTTTCTAGCAGCACATGAGTGTGCGTCGTTTAAAACTCGATTAACCGAGGTTTTCTTATAGCTGTGAACTTAAAAATTATCGAATCTTCCTCGAATTTCAAGACATATATTTCATTTGGTATTTACTTTCAAAAGAAGAAAAATGTGAGGAGGACGTTCTTCCCTTCCCTCCCCCGAGAAACCGCCACTGAGAGAGATATACTTTTGGCAACTTTGCTCATACAGAGAAAGAATAGACGTAAAATTAGAAGAAGAGTCTATGTCCATCCATTGGTTTTGGAAAGACAGAATCGAGGACTATTTCACACTTTATTTGATGATTTACATCAAGACTAGGACAAAAAGAATTATTTATTTATTTATTTTTATTTTTTTTCGTATTTTCGCATGTTTAAGAAATCATTTCAAGAGATTCTAGCGGAAATTACGAATGAAATTAGAAAAAAAAAAAACACTGCGACACAATATGCTGTATACTGTCGTGGCGGTGTAAGGAATTGGTAGCCCAACAGTCGTTCATTAGCAGTGCCACAGATGCGCCACTCACACGCCACTAAAATAGTGGTGTGGCTGTGGCCCCGTCTGAAACCTACAATTCAATTCCATGTATTATGATGGGAAGTGCCACTTTTAGGTGGCCATCACCAGATGCAAAGTCAACCACTCGGAGTATCTGCAGCATCACTATTCTGTGGCTGTGGCTGCGTCTGAACGCCCTCATTTATAAATTTGATTTGTTACATTTCGAAATATATGTTACCAAAACACTCGAAAGAAACAGAGTATCATGACAATATTCTGTGAGTTAAATGATGTTATTTTTATATAAACCTTATTTTTAACAAAGTTTGAGCGATTTAGTACTTGTCCTGACTTAGATTGTCTCAAAAGTTTTATGAATAAACATTAAATAGGGATATACTTTTGGGACGGTCTAGAAATTGGCCCCTGGACATGGCAGGGATTAAAGTCTCAATGACGAAATATTAGAGGAGATGGGTGTTCAGTTACCAAAATGAGTAACGTGCTTTGTTTTTGAAACTTTGCATATGCACTATCATTATGTTCCACGCAAGAAAATATTTTATTACCGACAACAATTTTAGTTGTTCTGCTTTGTATTGTATTTTATCAGTTTGTTAGGGTAATACATACAGAACTGCTCAGTTTTTGACATGAAAGATTATGAAGCAGGATTTTATAAATGAATCTGATTCATTAAGAATAAAGAATGAAAGACAAGTATTTTTATTTTGTAAAAATATTATTTTTGTTATATAATTATATAATGTATTCTGTGTTAATTATGCTTCAGCCAATAAATATATTATGTGTGCTGCAAATATCATTTTTGTTCTGATGTATGAAGTATAGGGCATCTGCTTGATTTCCTCACTACTAAGTGGTACCTAATTCCTTAATTCCCTAATTCATTTTGTTTTTCCTTGCTAAGATTCAAGGCTAAGATAACTAGTACCTATTGAGGGGACGTAAGTTTCGTGCTGGTTCTAGCACTGAGTATGAGCGAGATTTTTGTATGGCGATACAATGGAATCCTTTTAATTCAAACTTTAAGAGGAATCTTAAAAAAAAATAAAATAAAATAAGAAATATATAATCGAAAATATTCAAAATTCGATTTACACAGCAAATTATTATTATTATCACTGTGAAGTATTAAGTTATTTAAATCAAATAAATAACGACTTCGCTGTGTTAAAATTTTAAATTATAGTGTTATTGCACCTGATTGACTAGTTTCGATGTTATTTCCATCCTCTTCTAGATCATAGTGAGTTCCAGTGCTATCTTCTGGTTTCCTGTTATGGTGGGGTGTGTTCATGATTGTATAAAAAAGGGTGTGTGTTCTGAAATTGATTGTTGAAGATGTATTTTCGTGTGCCAATAAATTTCGTATTGTTCTAGAGCAGCCATTTTTAACCAGTGTACCCTGAATGATCTGCTGGTGTGCCGCGAGAAAATGAAAATAGTAAAGGTTGTCGTAAATTGGAAAAATAAAATTGAAAAGAGTATTAAAAAAGTGATTCCACAAGAGTCAACATTCAACAAACGCAGCACAAGTCAACATTCAGTAAACACATTCCCTTTAAATCATATGAGTGTGCCACATGATTTTAAATTACACCTTTAATGTGCGAAATATTGAAGAAGGTTGAAAAATGCTGTTCTAGAGTATCGAGTTTCTGGTTTTTTTTGTTTGAATGTGTACTATTTTCATCTTAGTGTCTGTGTTGCTATGTTGAATCCTCAACACTCAATTTAATTTCAGAACACATACCCTTTTCGATACAATTATGAATACACCTCACCATAACAGGAAACCAGAAGATAGTGCTGGAACTCATTAGGATTCAGAAGATGACGGGAATAACATTGAAACTAGTCAATCAAGTACAATAGCACCATAATTAAAAATGTTGTCCACACCTGTGGACGGTCAGCACGTCTGGCTGCGAAACCAGGTGGCCCGGGTTCGAATCCCGGTCGGGGCAAGCTACTTGGTTGAGATTTTTTCCGGGGTTTTCCCTCAACCAATACGAGCAAATGTTGGGTAACTTTCGGTGTTGGACCCCGGACTCATTTCACCGCCATTATCACAATCATTTCATTCACATGCTAAATAACCTGAGATGTTGATACAGCGTCGTAAAATAACCCAATAAAATAAAAATTAAAAATGTTAACATAGTGAAGTCATTATTCATTTAATTTAAATAATTTAATAGTTATATGTATAACTATACTTGTTTTTTTGAAAGATGGGACATGACAGTTAAGCAGCCAAGCTTGGAACTATAGTGCTATTTTGCCAATTTGGACTACCATGCTACCAGCTGATGGAAGCTAGCAATTGACGTTAAGATGGCTGACGTTAAAATATTTATTGACAATTGACGCGAAGGTAAGAAAACAATACAAAATCGACAGAGAATCAAAGACGAAAAGTACCAATGCTAACATTGTGTGCACAATAAATACTCGCCACGTGGAAACGGTAAGTTTGGCAACTCAACCGTTGTTGCCATAGCAACAGGCCTACCACGCTATGTGACATTCAGTTGTTTTTCCGATCCCAACGCTCCTGTCATGTCCCATCTTTAAAAAAAACAAGTATAGGTAAGTGTTAAAAGAGTATATCCAACAATAAAAAAATTATCATGTTTTTATTTTAGAAAATTAATATCAATAAAAGAATATATATATACACTCGTATACATTAGTAAGTAGGTAACAAAGGCCTGCATCGGCCAGATGTAGTCAGGTAAGGCAACGGCCCAGCTGGATCAAGTTCCACACCCAATCAAGTATGCACCTGCCTGAACTCGTCTGAATTCTGATACCCAACTTGAAATCTGACTGAAGTAGTGTTGCGTTCTGCAAGCAATGATAGTGTGTGACTGCTGAAGCATTATTTCACATTGCTATATTATGATTGTATTAATTTAATAATCTTTCCCCCAAATGTAATATTTTAAATGTTTTATTAACAATTCCTCAAAAGACAAATTTGAAACGTGATATAATTCTAATACAATAATGCAAAATAACTCTGAATTATGTGACCAACTTCTGTACGGGCAGCCAACTTCGCCGCAGTTTGCGGTAGTATTAGAGACTATTTTCCTGTCTTTCTATATCCTAAATGAGAAGAAATTTCGAATAGGGATCGCTTTAAACTACATATTTGTATTTCTCAATCTGGAGTTGGAGGACAGTGTGTGTCTTACATCTAACGTACTGAGCGAATCTTTGGATGACAGTTTTGTCTTTGTCCACTAAAACATAAAACTGATCCCGAATTTTGCATTTTACTCATGAATTGGGGTTGGGTATGTCAAGGTATATGTACACCCACAAAACGCAAAAAATTATGAAAAATTAGAATTTTCAAAATATAATTATTTTAATAGAGAATTTTCTCCCCTTTAATTTGATATAAGAATTTTCGATTTATGCCTTATGATTTTTCAGATAAGTCCCATTTTCCAAAATTCTGCATCATCAGCCACGGTCACTTCTACGAAGATCACTCCAAAAGTAATGCATAACATTTTTTAAAATTTATTTTTTATTCTAAACCTTTGCAATTTATGGAGGTCATAAATACATCTTCCCCCTTGTATTAAAATTTAATTTAAGTCGTTCCCGTGAGTGGCGCCAGAGAGTAGCTCAGACGTGTTGGTTCAGGCTTTTATCGTGCAGGTATACCGGCCCTCATTCCAAGGTGGCGTCAGGCAGTTGAAAGGTGCGGGGATTATGTGGAAAAGTGACGTATTGTTCCTGAAGGATCTATCTACATTCTATGAAAATAGCAAAGCTGTAGGATAAAAATGTAATTTTTAAATAAATATTGTGGATTACTTTTGGAGTGATCCTCGTAGCAGTCAATCCCCTCGTCCAGCATTGCTTGTAAAATAAACTTCTTTCTAGTCCCAAAATAAATGCATAGATATCAGGGCGTGATCATTAGATTGAAAACACGTTTTTACATAATGAAGTAATTTATAATCTTTTACTGTTAATCATGAAACTGTAAATTTGTGTGTCATTGATGTACATCATTTTAATAAGAGTCCAAAAGGAGAAATTAAAATTTTGAGGAGGATGAGCATAAACCCTGGGACAAGCACCATCGCAGGATTTGTTGCATCAATGGAAAATAAGGACAAAAATGCCAAAAAACATTCAACACCTGAAGTTAAAACAAGGAGGAGGTATCTGAGAGGCAGAAAGAAGCTGAAACAGGACCGACATGAAGCTGCTTAAGGGGTGACATATGATGATGCAGTCTTCTAGGGTCTGAAAGTTTGTGGTTCATTTCCTGTAAATAGTAATTGTAGAATATTTAATTCTTTTAAACATGATATCTCAGTCAAATATGGTGATACCAAGAAGATATTGTTGTCATTTTGAAGCTTGAAATGTCCCCTAGTGCCTGACAATGAGTAAAATGACATTAATTTAGTTAATAATTATCTATGGATTTTTTTATATGATATATGCAACATAAAATATTAGTATAAGTTACATATATGATAATATTTAATTAATGTAAATGAAAATAAAAAATAGCTCTATGTCAGGCACTAAAGAATAGTTTTAGCTATTAAACAGTGAAAAAAATTTGGCTCTATCTTAAAAACTGCATGAGCTATCATGTTTCAAGTTGTATGTCAATATTATAAACAAAATAATTTTTATAAACAATTTAGACATAATTTCAGGGGATTTGTTCACTTCATTCTCTTTCTGGTACCATTCTCAATTGTATAAAAATGTTAAGAGCAAAATTATGCAAAACAAAATTTTTTGTATGTAAAGGTGTAAGTATACCTTAATTCTCCAGTTTTAAGTCTTTCTCGAAGTTTGAAAGGCGGAATCTCAATTTGGCTAGACATGATCACAATACTGTAGGATAATTTAAAGTAAAGTCAATTTCTGCAAGTTAGAATTTGCATGTCAGCAAATGAAGCATCAGCGTGTTATCAAAAACGAAATACCTTGTAATGAACGCAAAGCTCACGAAAATGTATAATGACGAAGACAATATCGATTTCTGTTAAAAATTAACCCGAAAGCTTTGAAAATCTGAGTGGACGGTGGGTCTAGCTCTTTGATTTCAGGACTGCTATGTACATATTCACTTCGTCTGTCAACAGCACTTTCCCCAGACATGATAATCTCTTTGCTACTGCAGCTTTCATTAGTACTGTGACAGCGACGTGAGAATCGAACTCACGACCAGCGTCCCGCATGAAAGCAGATCGCACAGGCTCCACGGAACATTGAGTGACGTCGCGCGGTGGAGAGAAGAGAGAGGGTGTATTACGTCACGCGACGAGTTTGCGCGCGCATCTGGTGCTGGTAGAGAGGAGAGGGCCCTGGATTTCTCTGGAATGCCATCTCTAGAGACGGGTGGAAACTTCGAGGTTACGTCGCTATGGTTATAAATTACGGTCGCGAAGGAACGACGGCAGTTTCAGAGTTTTCAGTTATTCAGTCAGTGAGAAAGCCAGAGCAAGCAAGCCAGCCGGAGTTCGACTCGAGTGTGCGTCCGCATCTGCGTCAGCATCCGAAGGCCTGAGTTCGAGTGCAGTGGACCGCAGTTGGAGGGACCTGAGTTCGAGTGCAGTGGACCGCAGTTGGAGGGACCCGAGTTCGAGTACAGTGAACTGTCTCTGAAGGTCTGTGGTTCGAGATACTGTGAACTCGAGTGACTGAGATAGAAGAACTGTGAACTGAGAACTGGTAGTTCTGATTTGTAAATAGTGCTTTGTAAATATTAGTTAAGATTAACAGTTCATTGTTGTGCGTAATAGTCCAAGTAAATTGTCATTGTCGTCGGTGGAGTGCTATAACGAATACTGTGTTGAGTGAAGATCCAATTGTTGACGAGAGCGTTTAAGGTGAATTGTAGAAAGGAATTATTGTTGTGACGAATAAATTACATTGTTGTTACTAATAAAATTTACAGTACCATTATACTCAACTATGAGATCACTGACAAACCTAATTATACCATGGCAATTAAAGAGCGATTTGAATACTGAAGGGAATTCTTGTATAAATTAATGGAACACATTTCGTATTAGTAAATTGATATTTAACTTATGTGCCGAGGAACGTTTCTGGAACTAAGACACCCGTGTCATGACAGCATTTGGTCATCATAAAAAAACATTGCTGCCGCCCTGTGCAGAAAAGAGCACTCGTATGTCAAATGATTAATATAATAATAAAGTTATGAGATATAAACCATAGTCCACACCTGTGGAGTAACGGTTAGCGCGTCTGGCCGCGAAACCAGATGGCCCAGGTTCGATTTCCAGTCGGGGCAAGTTACATGGTTGAGGTTTTTTTCCGGGGTTTTCCCTCAACCCAATATGAGCAAATGTTGGGTAACTTTCGGTGCTGGACCCCGGACTCATTTCACCGACATTATCACCTTCATCTCATTCAGAAGCTAAATAACCTAAGATATTGATAAAGTGTCCTAAAATAACCTACTAAAATAAAAATAAACCAGATGTATTTGTCATACAAGAAGGAAAATGGCTATAGCTGAGCTATATAATTGAATTGTCAGCTCCTCAGCGATAATTCAGCATCCTGCAGATGCTTATAATTTATTATTATTTACTTACTTACAAATGACTTTTAGAGAACCCGGAGATTCATTGCCACCCTCACATAAGCCCGTCCTGAGCAAGATTAATCCAGTCTCTACCATCATATCCCACCTCCCTCAAATCTATTTTAATATTATCCTCCTATCTACGTCTCAGCCTCCACAAAGCTCTTTTTCTTTCCGGCCTCCCAACTAACACTCTATATGCATTTCTGGATTCACCCATACGTGCTACATGCCCTGCTCATCTCAAACGTCTGGATTTAATGTTCCTAATTATGTCAGATAAAGAATACAATGCGTGCAGTTCTGCGTTGTGTAACTTTCTCCATTCTCCTGTAACTTCATCCCTCTCAGCCTCAAATATTTTCCTAAGTACCTTAGAAAAGGTAGAAACTTGAGGATGTTCAGAAGTTACTGAGTAAACACTTCGGAAGTGGAAGTGAGTGGAAGGAAAACCCCTGTCTTAAGTGGTGTAGTACTGTAATCCGGAATTCTAATAAAAATGTAGACATTCGTAATGAATGTGAATGTTTTGAAGACCCTTTAAATCAGCCGTGGCGAAAATGTGACTCACGAGCACATTGTGGCTCGCAATGATAGCTGTGCATTTCTATTACTTCCTACCTTCCCCAACCCCCACCCTCTCACTCACTGGAGTGAAACTCCGTTCCATTTGTATTTGTCTCTGACCTGCGAGTAGCGTATCGTCCAATGTCACTCTCGAAACCATGTAGGTCCTACCTCTACAAAAACGAAAGTTTCAAATAGGATGAGAGGACGCATTTTTTTTTTTTGCTGCCAATATGATGAGAATATTAAATGTATGATTTGTTCACAAATATTACGAGGAAACTGTTGTATAACATAAAACGGCATTATACTACATGTCACTCATGAAACATTAAAAGGTGAATTATTATTATTATTATTATTATTATTATTATTATTATTATTATTAGCCTATTATTATTATTTCTGTACATCGATCCTTTTTCAGCAGATGTTCGAATAATGCAATCAGATCTTCAATTTAAACTCACAGAATTATAATATGATATTAAATGAAAGCCAGATGTAAGGACTTGACAAATGTTGAACTTTTCAAATCTTTTCCAAAAAATAAATATCTGAAGCTTCGTTCTTTCACTTGCTCTGTTGAAGCCAACAATGAAAATAGTAAAAACTAAATTTAGATCACGACTGACAGACAAATAACTTCGTGATCAACTACGACTGGCAGTAAGTGACATAATTCCTGATTTTGAAACTCTGTCGCAGAGACATTCTGAAGACAGTTAATTTTAGGTTGCGATAATGTGTCCTATGTTTTATTGTTCATTTCTATCTTCGTTACACGTACTGAACATTAGTTTGTAACCTTAAACTGTATAAAATTATATTTAAGTGCTTGACATAAGGAAAATAAAAATCCGTTAATAAGTCAGACAGTTGCTTCACTTCCCCTTCGGGTGTCCGCCTCCCTCCATAGATGCTATGCACGTTGCAGGTTACACAGTGGCTCGGCGCACGATCACATTTTCGCCACGGCTGCTTTAAATGAATCACAAGTTATCTGTGCAAAATTACAGTAAAATAAAAACTAAGGAATTAAATAGAAATAACATTCTAAATTTAATTGCATTTGTTATTATTAAACATTAGAGAACTAGTCTGCATAGGAATCCGACGGGATGAGCGCCGCCTTGATTCACTAAGTGATTACTTACGCATATTATTATTATTATTATTATTATTATTATTATTATTATTATTATTATGTACCGAAGCACATATGTTATTTCCGTGCAGGAATTCTGCGTTACCATATGATGAAGGACGGATAGAACAGAGAAAAATTTTTTCATCATATAAATATCAGTTTCTGAAATAATCGTACCACAGATTTGAAAAGAGCGTGAAAAATATTATAACTAAATTTCGATAAAAATAGCGTATGTCCGCCTTTGATACTAGATTCCTCATACTATGGAAAAAGTAAATACCCGCAATTAGATGCAAGATATGTTGTCCTACTCGACTTGCAGTTGTCTGGACTCTAGAGCTGAAATACATGTACAGCTCGATTCAGCGTTAATGGTCCCTGTCCTTGGTTGTTTGTCTAGTGAGCGAGCTGTGTGTTGCGTCATAAGAAAGAAATTTAATCACAAATGTGCATAGGAGGGGAAGAGGAAAGAGGAAGAATGAAAATAATATCTATGCTCGTAGCTGAGGGACACTCATGTCAAGAAAATATAAGTCATCATGACATTGTTTAGTCAACAGACGTAGTGGTTAGTAACGGGACGTGTAGAAGAAAATTGTGTTTCAAGACGGAGTGTACCGCGACACGATAAGAAGCAAGTGATAAGTGTTATGAATGTGCGGCCTGACCTGTGTGACCCAGCCCGCCAGTAGTGATGAATAACTCGCTCTTGGTCTATCTACTTACTTTTTGCAGGGGCCAAAATCCCTGAATCAAGCTCTACGTACTGTACTCCAACTAGGGGAAAGTCTCAGGGAAATGAGACGCGGCGGGGTAATGCTGTGAATGAATGTTGATGTCATAAGATATCATAAGGTCACAACATGGGTACACGCATCTCCATTGGCTAACTCTCAAACCACAAACGATAACACTGATACACACATACTTATACTACTCTAGTTACAAAATTAGATCACGGTTAATCTCCTGGTCTTTTAATCCCTCCATACAGGAAATAACATATGCATGAGAGCGCATGTTTTTTAAACTGACGTTATAACGGTTTATCTATCTACTCGCTCCAATAGATGACGCAATAGTAAGCACATTCCTTTCACGGTTAATCTCCTGGTCGCCATAGCTATGAAACACGTTTCGGTCTGGAATGTTGATTTCTCGGAGCTGTGATTTTGGAACTATAGTCACAATCGGAACCAGTGACAAAATCACAGGTCTTCAAATCTCACCCTATCACTAATATGAAAACGCAAGGATTTCATGCTAAGAACTTGCTTTAATTTTAATCATATTGTTTCTGAGGTATAGAAACAAGTATAATTTGAAATATTAGCGATTTAGGTGTATTTTGTAATTAATTTCCGGACTTGAATCCGTCCGTGGTGTGTATACTAAACGTCATAAAACATTCTGCCCGCGTATCTTCTTAACCACAAACTTATACCTTCACAGATTCCTAAAAACGGTGAAGTTGACGCTTCCATTACGACGTAACACCTCTTCTATTTACACTAATGAAAAAGTAATTGCGTCACACTTTCGTGCACTCCTTCTGCAAGTAAAATAAAAATAATTTGCTGTGTTTAGAAAATTAAATTCGTCACAGACTGCAGATTATTCCTGCTCCTCATGCAAATTCGCGTTGTAATTTCATTTTTGAGCCCCACACGTAGCATGCGTTCTGTGATTAGTAATTGGTCTTTTTTATTTTCCATTCACTGCCAAAAATCCTCTTGTGAAAATGTGCTGTAGTCCCCAGAGAAATCAGGGAACTAACTAATCCAACGTATGCAGTCTTAAATCTCACATTTTTCAGAATCGTCCGCATCGCGAGCAATTCAAATTTAATTTGAATCTCATGTCCGCAACACGTACGCGGCTCTCCTCGTATTTCACGAAGAGTACAATCATTATCAGCAACCGAAATGCAAATTATTGGTACTGTGATCACCTTCAATAGCCATCAGAACTTATCTGGCTCGGGGCCTTCTCCTCACAGGTGATAAGTTTGTATGTACGGGCTATTCCATATGAAATCGATCAGTAAAAAACCTCCCATTTTTTTAATACTCTAATTTTTTCCCTATTTATACAAGGTGCTGAGGAAAGTGCATTTTCAAAAATATACTATCGAAAGTCAAACGGTTTTCGTACTATTGAGCGACAAATTTAGCGTATTTTATAAAAACAAGCCTCTTTCAGCGCTCAGAATTTCTGGAACCGTTTACTGCAGAACATTGAACGGGACCTCATTTTGAAGCTTACATTGGTAGATTATGATAAGAAATAATACTTATTTTTATTGTATGCAGAGAGACAGATAATCTGATTTTACTTACTTTTAGGCTTTTTGCCCATTTGTAAAAATGTGAAAAAAATTGAGAAAAAACTTGCATTATTAAGAGGGATTCGGCATTGTTTGCTTAGTGTCACGGCAATAAGTTTCGAGAGTATTAAATAAATTATTTTCACACGTCTGGACTTGAACGGCCCAGTACAGAAAACACTGGCCGAGAGCTGAAGATAAGCGAGCGTTGGGCGTCATTTTACTCCTGTGTTTATGAAAACTTGTGATAAAGCTAGCCCAGCTATGCGCTACTAGACGAAACATCACATATTTGTCTCCTGGCCTTGCTTGTCTGAGCTAAATCCCGCCTCACAGTCAGCTGGTTACTTCACGCGCGTACTATTTATTTTCTTTATTTGATATTTTCAATATTTTCTTATCAACGGCGCACCAGTAAAAAATATGTGTTTATTTGTACTTTCAATGCGGAATCTAACCATATATTTTAAAAATATTTTTTCGTGGGCAAAGGCGTCTTAATGAAGAAAAATCTAAATTTCTCCATTTCCATAAAAAAAGTAAGAAAAACTGTTTACATGTCAATATAAACTTTAATTTCTCAGCATCAAAATAAACCATGATTTTGACCATTGGGTGAAAGGGTTTCGGAGCCACAACAGTTTAAAGTTGCTAATTTTATGAAAATACGATAAATTTAAATATTTTAAATTTAAACACTATGAAGTTCTGATGCCTCAAACCTTGCACAAAGCATTGTATCACAATTGTCAAAGGACAGAAAAAGTTTCATTGTATTTAAAAATTGCAAGATCAATTTTCTCTATATTTCGGTCGAGTTGAGATGGAATAGCCCGTACGTATGTATCCGTATTTATCTCACGTGACTGACCAAATCCGAGTCGCGTTGTATGCAATCATAAATATAGGCTACACATTTAACACTATGTGGGAAATATTGAAGGGCCTATGTTCGTGCCGATCACATATCATGGGAGTTCTCCTATGCAGACTAGTCCTCCAATGTTTAATAAAAACAAATGCAAGCTTGGTATTGGGTAAAAGATCGTTTTGGACTGTGAAGACAAGAAAGAATAAAATGAAAACGAAAGGAAAGAAGAAATAAAGACTAAAAACAGAAGATGAAAAAAGTAGAATTGAAGAAGTGGTGGAGAAAGAAGAAAAGAGAAAAGTAGGCCTAAATGAAAAGTAGTGAAGTAATAGAAGAAAATGAGGAAGACAAATAGAAGAGAAGAAACAGAGATAGAAGATAAGGAAGAAAACGGAAAAGAGGAGGAAGAAAAACAGTAGATGTGAAGAAAGGAGAAAATTAAAAGAGTAGGAGAAAGAAGTAAGAAAGGAGGAGAAGATGAGTAAAAAAGAGAGAGAAAAAGTACAAGAGGAGATTAAGAAACTCAGAAGAGAAGATAAAGAAAATTAGAAAAGAAGAAGAAAAGTATAGAAGAGGAAGAAGGTCAGAAGAGGAGATGAAAAAAGTAGAAGGGAGAAAGAAAGTAGAAGGGGAAGGGAAAGAAAAGTAGAAAAGCAGGAAGGAAAGTGGCAGAGGAGAGGGAGAAAACTAGCAGAGGGAAATAACATAAAAAAGGCGATGAATAAAAGAAAAAGAATCAGAAGAAGAAGGAAATACAGTATAAAAGAAGGAAGAAAGACATTAAAAGAGTAGGAGGAAGAAAAATATACTAGGAGAGGAAGAAACGTGTAAAAGGAATAGAAAGAAGAATAGAAAGGGAGGGAGAATAGTAGAAGAAGACAGGAAGAAAGGAAGAAACTGAGAGGAAGAAAAGAAGGAAAAGGAGAAGAAGAAACTAAGAGGAAGAAAATTAGAAAAAGAAGAGGTAGAAAATTAGAAAAAGAAGAAGTAGAAAATAAGAAAAATAAGAGAACTACAGTTAGAAAATGAGATGAATAAAATTAGGAAACGAGATGAATAAAATTAGAAAAGGAAGAGGAAGAAAATTAGAAAACGTGACGAAGAAAATTATAAAACGAGATGAAGTAGAAAGCGAGATGAAGAAAAGTTGAAAGCAAAATGATGAAGAGTAGAAAAGGAGAGTAAGTAAAGTGGAAAACGAGAGGAAGTAAAGTAGAAAATGAGAGGAAGTAAAGTACAAAACGAGAGAAAATAAAGTAGAAAAAGAGAGGAAGTAAAGTAGAAAACGAGAGGAAGAAAGGTAGAAAGCGAGAGAAAGTAAAGTAGAAAAAGAGAGGAAGTAAAGTAGAAAACGAGAGGAAGAAAGTTAGAAAGCGAGAAAAAGTAAAATAGAAAAAGAGAGGAAGTAACGTAGAAAACGAGAGGAAGTAAGTAGAAACTAGAGGAAGAAAGGTAGAAAACGAGAAGAAGTAAAGTAGAAACCGAGAGAAAATAAAGTAGAAAACGAAAGGAAGTAAAGTAGGAAACGAGAGGCAGTAAAGTAAAAAACTAGAGGAAGTGGAGTAGAAAACGAGAGGAAGTAAAGTGGAAAACTAGAGGAAAAAAGGTAGAAAACGAGAGAAAATAAAGTAGAAAAAGGGAGAAAGTAAAATAGAAAACGAGAGGAAGTAAAGTAGAAACCGAGAGAAAGTAAAGTAGGAAACGAGAGAAGGTAAGTAGAAAACTAGGGGAAGAAAAGTAGAAAACGAGAGGAAGTAAAGTAAAAACCGAGAGAAAGTATAGTAGAAAATGAGAAGAAGCAAAGTAGAAAACGAGAGGAAGTAAAGTAGAAAACGAGGGAAAGTAAAGTGGAAAACGAGAGGAAGTAAAGTAGAAAACGAGGGAAAGTAAAGTGGAAAACGAGGGGAAGTAAAGTAGAAAACGAGGGGAAGAAAGGTAGAAAACGACAGGAAGTAGAAAACTAGGGGAGGAAAGGTAGAAAACGAGAGAAAGTAAAGTAGAAAAAGGAGAAAGTAAAGTAGAAAAAGGAGAAAGTAAAGTAGAAAACGAGAGGAAGTAAAGTAGAAAAAAGGGAGAAAGTAAAGTAGAAAATGAGAGGAGGTAAGTAGAAAACCAGGGGAAGAAAAGTAGAAAACGAGAGGAAGTAAAGTAAATACCGAGAGAAAGTAAAGTAGAAAATGAGAAGAAGCAAAGTAGAAAACGAGAGGAAGTAAAGTAGAAAACGAGAGTAGAAAACGAGAGTAGAAAACGAGAGGAAGTAAAGGAGAAAACGAGAGGAAGTAAAGGAGAAAATTAGAGAAAATAAAGTAGAAAATTAGAGGAAGTAGAAAACGAGAGAAAGTAAAATAGAAAAAGAGAAGAAATAAGTAAAAAACTAGAGTAAGAAAGGTAGAAAACGAGAGGAAGTAAAGTAGAAAACGAGAGGAAGTAAAGTAGAAAACGAGAGAAAGAAAGTTAGAAAACGAGAGAAAGAAAGTTAGAAAACGAGAGAAAGAAAAATAGAAAAAGGGAGGAAGTAAAGTAGAAAACGAGAGGAAGTAAGTAAAAAACTAGAGTAAGAAAGTAGAAAGCGAGAGAAAGTATAATAGAAAAAGAGAGGAAGTAAAGTGAAAACGAGAGGAAATAAGTAGAAAACAAGAGGAAGGAAGGTAGAAAACGAGAGTAAGTAAAGTAGAAACCGAGAGAAAGTAGAGTAGAAAACGATAGGAAGTAAAGTAGAAAATGAGAGGAAGGAAGGTAGAAAATGAGAGGAAGAAAGTAGGGAATAAAAAGAAATAACAAGAAATAACATAAACATTAATCGGAATCTAAAAATCAGTCACACGAACATAAGTCATCTACAACACACACAGAACTTGTATATATCGACTTTCCGATGCATTAATTCTAAACAACACTGCATTCTTCGCCGTCGAATCTGGCTGCTGTGTAAGAAGACAGAAATTGTGCTGGAGTAGCTGTGCATCGCGTCGCATCTAATTCAATAATCTACTGTACAGTAGTTCTTATCATGGCATAACCCCTTTTCGTCCCTCCGTTTTCCACTGTAATGCAATTTTTACGTTTCTCCTCTCGCAAATAAATCTTCGCGTTTGAGGTGGTTTTGGGTTTCCTCTGTTTCTTACTGTCGAATCTGGACCTAAAGTTATTAACCACTGCTTATTGAACCTATCTGCGACATTATTGCATCAACCGCCCTCTGAAATGGGAAGGTATACCAGATAAGTGTTCATCCTAGCGTAGAACAGTAGTTCGCAACTATTGGGTTGTGTACCGCTGATGGAAGACGAAATATCTTATGGTCATAATGTTGATTAATGGATGTAGCCTATACCCAAGCCAGGGGTCCCGGATTCAAATACCGGTTAATCCATCCTGAATTAAAAATTTGTGTTGGTCAATGCTTATCCAATTCACTCCGGGTTAAAGCAAGGAGATGCACTATCACTTCACTTTTTACTTTGCTCTAGAATATGTCGTTAGGAAATTCCGAGATAACAGACAGGGCTTGGAATATTGAACGGGTTACTTATCAGCTGCTTATCTATGCGGATGACGTGAATATGTTAGGAGAAAATCCACAAACTATTAGGGAAAACACGGGAATTTTACTTGAAACAAGTAAAGAGATAGGTTTGGAAGTAAATCCCGAAAAGACAAAGTAGGCCTATATGATTATGTGTCTTGACCAGAACATAGTACGAAATGGAAATACAAAAATTGGAAATTTATCGTTTGAAAAGATGGAAAAGTTCAAATATCTTGGGCAACAGTAACAAATATAAATGACGCTCGGGATGAAATTAAACGCAGAATAAATATGGGAAATGCCTGTTATTCGGTTGAGAAGCTTTAGTTATCCAGTCTGCTCTCAAAAAGCTGAAAATTAGAATTTATAAAACAGTTACCGGTAGATTACCGGTTGTTCTGTATGGTTGTGAAACTTGGACTTTCACTTTGAGAGAGGAACAGAGGCTAAGGGTGTTTCAGAATAAGGTGCTTAGGAAAATATTTGGGGTTAAGATGGATGAAGATATAGGAGAACGTAGAACGTAGAATTGCATGCATTGTATTCTTCACCTGACATAATTAGGAATATTAAATCCAGACGCATGAGATGGGCAGGGCATGTAGCACGTATGGGTATCGTATTTATTACTTAAGAGTAGATGGTGCGATATCATCATAGTTATAAATGTTCTCGCCCCTACAGAAGAGAAATAATGAACTGAGCACGGCATGAAGCGTATATGGGTGAACCGAGAAATGCTTATAGAATGTTAGTTGGGAGATCTGAGAGAAAAAAAAACCTT
Source organism: Periplaneta americana (assembly GCF_040183065.1). NCBI lineage: Eukaryota > Metazoa > Arthropoda > Insecta > Blattodea > Blattidae > Periplaneta > Periplaneta americana. The sequence goes on along the minus strand of NC_091118.1, from coordinate 178,322,678 downwards.
TGGGGAGACTAAGAAGTAGATGAAAGGATAATATTAAAATGGATTTGAGGGAGGTGGGATAAGATGTTAGAGATTGGATTAATATTGCTCAGGATAGGGGCCGATGGAGGGCTTATGTGTGGGCGGCAATGAAACTACGTGTTCTCTAAAACCCATTTTGTAAGCAAGTAAGTTACTTACTTACTGGTTTTTAAGGAACCCGGAGGTTCATTGCCGCCTTCACATAAGTCCGCCATCGGTCCCTATCCTGAGCAAGATTAATCCAGTCTCTACCATCATATCCCACCTCCCTCAAATCCATTTTAATATTATCCTCCCATCTACGTCTCGGCCTCCCCAAAGGTCTTTTTCCCTCCGGCCTCCCAACTAACACTCTATATGCATTTCTGGATTCCCCCATACGTGCTACATGCCCTGCCCATCTCAAACGTCTGGATTTAATGTTCCTAATTATGTCAGCTGAAGAATACAATGCGTGCAGCTCTGCGTTGTGTAACTTTCTCCATTCTCCTGTAACTTCATCCCTCTTAGTCCCAAATATTTTCCTAAGCACCTTATTCTCAAACACCCTTAGCCTCTGTTCCTCTCTCAAAGTGAGAGTCCAAGTTTCACAACCATACAGAACAACCGGTAATATAACTGTTTTATAAATTCCAACTTTCAGATTTTTCGACATCAGACTGGATGACAAAAGTTTCTCAACCGAATAATAACATGCATTTCCCATATTTATTCTGTGTTTAATTTCCGCTCGAGTATCATTTATATTTGTAACTGTTCCTCCCAGATATTTGAACTTCTCCACCTCTTCAAAAGATAAATTTCCAATTTTTATATTTCCATTTCGTACAATATTCTCGTCATGAGACATAATCAAATACTTTGTCTTTTCGGGATTTACTTCCAAACCTATCTCTTTACTTGATTCCAGTAAAATTCCCGTGTTTTCCCTAATCGTTTGTGGATTTTCTCCTAACATATTCACGTCATCACATAGTCCAATTGTTCAGTTTAAGAGATTTCAAGTCAATGGTCATTATTAGGTAGAGAAATTGTGTGTTTTGAATTGAGCAATAAAGAAGAAACTCTGAAAATATGGATAGAAATCAGTTTCTTGTTAATACTGAAAAGTTTAACCTGATCGACATGTCTTTTTAACAAATACACATTAGAGTGGAGACATATTAGAAGAAAATAAGAGAAGAAATTTAAGTAATTGGATAAAATCTGCTTCACAGATTTTTTTTGCCAAGGAATCGAGATATGCATTTCTGGCGCCTATCTGTATCATAAAGACTTACAATAATAAAGGAGGAATATTTCCGGCCATCGGCAAAAGCAATGAGATCCGTGATGATAGGTTTTCTTCGAGCACATCTGTTTCCCCTATCACTCTCACTCTATCATCGTTCTATTAAGTTACAGCTGAATCTTCATACCGTTATCACTAAATATTCTGTAGTAATGTCACGAGAGGTCTGAGATTTGAGAGTGGATTTATCTGGGAAATCTCAGACCTCGAGTGACATTTATTAGGACTATTTCGTGAATAAAATAAAAATGTAAATAATATATCCCTAAAATTCGATCAAAAAATGTTAATAATTGTATATTAACGAATACTTAACCTATTCAAACATTGTGAAGTTGAAATACTCGTAGTTGAATATCAATTATTGCAATAAAGAAATTCGATGTTATTATTATGTAATGCCAATTGCGAAAGCGAAATACAGGTTTAACAATGTTAATTACATGTACTGCACTTTTCTCTTATTATTATAATATAAATATATTTTCATTATCTGCTGAAATCAATTATTTAATTTAACAGTAATAGTGGGAACAGCTATAGCCTATACCAATGCTTATGTATTCACAGCGACACATGTTGCTACACAGTGAAGCCATCTCTGTATAGATAGGCCTCATTAAAACACGAATTTTATTACGCCATACGGAAGGCAGTATGATCATGGACATTATTACTATGCAAGGTCTTCGGGTTTGATATGCGATGATGTTACATAAATTTGAACATCTGACTTTCTATTAATTGTTTCATTTCATTCACAAAATACAAACTTTATAGGCTACAATAATTATATAGGTTAAGTTACATGTGGGGACAGGACCAACGTCAGCTGTGCCTTATTTCGACCGTTACAATCAGTGCTACACGAAAGCATTTTTTATAGCTCGACAAACGCATTCTCGCTGTAGTGTGTAACGGAACTAAAGCTGCATCTACACAGTTCAATATTCCAATCGCGTATGCGTGCAATCTGGGAAGAATATTGAAAGAATCAAGTTTAAAAGGTACGTTCAATTAAGATGCGTGAAGATTTTGTGTCTACATGGTGCGCCGTTTTGAACATCATCTTCACTGCGTAAATATATTAATTAATATTAAATATCAATCTTGCATTCATTGTTTTAAAGCTGAAAGAAAAGTTTAACTGTGTAGTTGCATCTTAATGTATTTATGATCATCAATTTACGGGGAAACAGTTGGCGATAACGACTAAACAAAAGAACGACCATGTGATAAATTGATAGCGATAAATCTAGCTGCAAAAATGATCGCAAAGTGTGACTGTGATTGGTTGGAATTCAAAATTTGATTACACTTCATTGGTCGAAAATGAAATGACGTCATATAAACGAAATAGCCTATATAATTGGAAAGGTAGGCCTAGTGCTAATTAAAGAACAGGGATTGTTCCAGTCTCTCTTCCCATGTGTCAGTTGACTGATTTGTGACTGGATGCTCATCTACGGAAGGAAGAAATAACGAACTGCCGTGCCTACAGGAGACGAATTCACAAAATCAGTACAAGTGTGCTATTTACCTGACCACGTAATGCACTCCGGCGCTGCGGGCCACGAATCGATACTGTCCAAGTGACCGTCATCAAACCGATCAGCCCGCTGATAAGGAGACAGACAGTCAGAGGGTTTGGAATTAACTATTGGTTTTCATGGCGGTTGTAAAAATAGCGACAGAGGTGACACAGAAAGCTAAGTGAATAAGTAGGACGGTAGATAACTAGCTATGTGGGAAAATAAGTATAAGCCATCATCATCATCATCATCATCATCATCATCATAGTCGTCATCATATTTTACTTCTTTCATTCAAGTGTAAGGCCCAATGACCTATTATTCTTGCTAGCAACTCTTTGGGCGTACACTCTTATATATTTTATGCTCGACCATGCCGAAATGTAGTAATTATACACTTGGTAGTAGCCCTTTAATGCACCTCATTAAAGTACACCTATTCATTATAGTTCAGTTGTTCAGCCAATGAGAAATCACCTTTGTACCATTATAAAACCGCAAGTATCGATTATTCTCGGATATGCAATCGAAAGACAATTAGCGAAACGTCACGGAGCCTGGAAATCCAATACTGTCGCAGAAGGTTATGTTCTGTTACTATAATAATTAGCGTTAATTGTAAATAATATTCAAATAAATTCAATTTGTCACCTCGTTTTTCAATTCTAAATCAATTTCCAGGTTATATCAATATTAATGTTCATGTTATTCTCTAGATTATATCAAGGTCAATGACATTCGTCCATCGGAAAAAACCAATACCTTCGTGTCTGCGCACATCTCACAATTTAGAAGGTCAGTTCCGCTCTTCACTTAGATAACCATAACATGAATACTTATGAATAATTTCAAGTTAGAAATATGGTCGAGCATAAAAAATCATATGAAACTTGCCTATAGTGGTAATTAAGACGCTCGTATGAAAATTATGAAACTCGCTTGCGCTCGTTTCATAAACAAACGTACTCGCGTCTTAATTACTACCATCATAGGCTCGTTGTATAATGTACTATTTCAAGTTTATATATTTTTCAAGTTTCATACGAAGCGTCGGATGAAATAATAATAATAATAATAATAATAATAATAATAATAATAATAAAAATTTATTTATTTATTTATTGATATTTATGTGCTGTACAACAGCCATAGGCTAATAAAAGTCCAGCACAGTGATAATAAAATGAACAACTATGGTACAAATTAAATAATTGAGATAACAACAAAATGAGGAACACAGATTACAATGATTAATTTACAAGCATTAACAGTATTATGTTTTATGGAAAGGAGTTGATTCTTATAAAAGTATTACCAATTTGCGTAGACAGATTATGTAAATAATATTAGCAAAGACATTGCCATGTTCTAATACTTCTATACATTGAATGGATCGAAATCGCCTACATGTAAGTTGGCATTTTTAATACATCTGGAGACCGGCGAGGAAGATTTAGAATTTCTAATATAGAAGAGTTTGTGATGTCTCATGTCAATAATAATAATAATAATAATAATAATAATAATAATAATAATAATAATAATAATAATAATAATAATAATAATATATTCTGGCGGAGTTAAGGCCAGCAAGCATTCTCTTCCCCTCAGCCAGAAAAAAAAGAAGCTTATACAATGTTACCATAAACTTGTAAATAAAAATGCAGGTAAATGAATAGGGAGGTTGTTTTAAAGAAGAGGACGGTTCAGAAAATGGAATGTTGAAAAATTAATGATGGATTGCAAAAATAAGATTAGAAAAAATTGGGAATTTTAATGATCATGAAAGTTGAAAGAGTAGGGAGTTTGAAAAGGAAAGAGGGTTGGAAAAATAGGGAGCTTGAAAAATTATGGACACTGAAAGAACAGTAATTTATAGAAATATAGAGATTGGAGAAAATACAGAACTTCGAAAAACAGCGACTTTGGAGAAGTAACAAAGTTCGAGAAGTAGTGAGGCTGGAAAAATTGAAAGGTTGGAAAAAATAAGGACGTTGGAAAAATAGGGATGTTGGAAAAATAGGGAGGTTGGAAAAATAGAGAGGTTGGAAAAATAGAGAGGTTGGAAAAATAGGGAGGTTGGAAAATGGGGAGGTTAGAATATGCGTTATGGGGAAATTGAAAAAAATGCGGAGGTTGGAAAAATAGAGATCTTGGAAAAATAGAGAGATTGGAAAAATAGAGAGGTTGGAAAAATAGAGAGATTGGAAAAATAGAGAGGTTGGAAAAATAGAGAGGCTGGAAAAATAGAAAGATTGGAAAAATAGAGAGATTGGAAAAAATAGAGAGTTTCGAAATATAGAAAGGTTGGAAATATAGAAAGGTTGGAAAACTAGAGAGGGTGGAAAAATAGAGAGGTTGGAAAAATAGGAACGTTGGAAAAATTGGGAGGTCTTCATACTCTATGTTATTTATGTGTGTCTCAAAAATTCCCGGAGAAACTGACACAATAAATTATAAGCCTCATAATAAATAGCCCATGTTAATAAGTAATTAAAATTGTTGTTTTGTAATATAACAATACAATATATACAGATATACAACATTGAATACTTATGCTTATCACCGAACACAAGTTAAATTTAACAATAATTGTGTATTACAGTATATTAAAACATTTTTCAACTCGATCAATTGACTCGATTAATCTAATAGTTAATCGATTAAATATTTTGATCGATCAACAGCACTATTAAATACCGGTAGTGTATAAGTAAACAAATGGACGTACGTACGTAAGTAATAAACCAAGAGTCTTCAATAAATAATTAGTAAGTTGGAGTAGCGTTAAATGAAATATCAGATAAATTCAATATATCACTTGTATTGTTATGTGATTGTACATAATCCGCCATCTTGTTGTCCTGAGGACAGTTAATTACGCCTCTGCAGATTTTCTTCTCGCTATATCAGAATTCATGCTTACGACGCAAGCTCGCTCTATATTTAGAATTGTTCCGAGCTCTTAGGAGCTGCAGACGTAAACCAAAAAGCAGTTGTGCTGAGTTTAAAGAGGATTATCTCATTCATTACGCGGAGCCGGGGTGGGTGGAAAAGACAACCGATATAGTAAAAGTATGCTAACTGGAACGAGCAGACCACAAACTACGAGACCTCCATCACGACCCTGGAGCAGCGGTGTCGAGTAGGGACAACAACGGACTAAGTGCTTCCAGCGTTCCTAACTGGCTATCAATGTAGGGGTAGGATTTCTTTCTCATCTTGGGGTTCTCAATCAGAGGTCTGCATCGGACGTTTTCGCTCGAGCGCCTAGTAGTTCATAGCATAATCCGATAGGTAGCGCACATGCATGATGGGTAAAATTGTCGTGAGCGATAAATCCTCGATCGGTATAAGCCGAGCGTTAGACATTCGTTCTTGCTACAGTGATGAACTGTGTAGTAACATCATAGATGTTTATCATTTCAAAACTTTGCAGTCTTTAACTAACCTCTCCATAGTACAACTATAAAACTTACTTTAAAATGTAATATAAATGTTGTAGGTAAATGTTCCCCCCCCCCCACACACACAGGAGTGATTTTGTTCATACCTGATAGATGTTATTGGATGTAAATGTAATTATTATAAACGGAGAACACAATCACGATAATGCAAGAAATGTATCAAGTTTTCTAGTAATAATAATAATAATAATAATAATAATAATAATAATAATAATAATAGTAATCTCTAATAATTAGTGTATCAATCTTTGCGTCTGTAACAGTTGTGCAGCATGATTATTCGTTTTATTATATTTTCTGTGACGTTATCTCTATACTAATATTGTTATTAATTTACTGCTATATAATTATATTTTGTAAAACGTTTCTACATTGTCGCAGTATATAGGCGGAACACTATGTATGGACCATCATAATATATTATATATGTTATAAATCAAATCTTAAATAATTATTAATTAGGAATAATAACTGTATATCGAAGTTTTTCATACGATTTTATTTATAACTTCATGTTACTGTTTTGGTACGTTCCATTGGACGTTCGTCATGAACGCAAAGAATAAAGCCTTATTTTTACCGTGTGAGCAAAACATATGTGTATCTTATCTGTCGCCTTCCATACAAGATAAGACATGTCGGTGAGATGATCTTGTACTGTGCTTCTATTTATTACGAGCGTATCACAACCGATCGTATCTCGCTCGAGCGTGCGACATTCGACCGAGTTCAAGCGAGCGATTTAACTCCAATGCAGCACTCTGTTCTCAACTAACTCCGTTACTAGACACGTTCCGATACATAAGTCAGCACGACGTCAAGAATTTGTCTACGAAAACATACAAAATCGCATCGCTAATGGATTATCAATTTAGGGCTGAAGAAAAGTATTGATATCAGGGTAGAATTGTATTGTATTGTATTTATTAACAATACATGGCATTCGTACATTGCTTCACAGCTAGAATACGGAACAAGTCAAGAAACTTAATACTATTCTAAAGTCTTACTTTATAGTCACAGTCTACCTGAAATATATAGGAGGAGAGGTTTACAATATAGTCTATTAGTACAACACAAAGTTTTAGTATCAATTTCATGAAGCGTTATTGAATGTCATGAATTCACCTACGGAATAGAAGGCGTGAGAAATTAGGTACTTCTTTAATTTGGCCCTAAATAATCTTATGTTTTGAATTTAATGCACTCCTTTTTGATAGCACGATAGACTTGCCGATGGAGTATGAAAGTCATATTTTTGACGTGTATTTATGCTATGAACTGTTGAATTAGCTACAAAGTTTTCACGATTACATACGAGGAAGATTATTAATGAAAAAATACACTGACAAGCCATGGGTATTATTTGTAGTTTTTTAAAATAGTCCTACACGTTTCCCTAGATTTGGCGCCTACTATTATTCTAATTACTCTTTTTTGTAGTAAGAATATATTGTTGCTATCTGTGGAATTTCCCCAGAATATTATTCCAAAACTCATTACCGAGTGGAAGTATGCAAAGTATATTGTTTTTAAGGTATTGATATTTACTGTCTTTTGCATAGATCTAATAGCAAAACAAGCTGAATTTAGTTTCGGGGTAATTTATTTAATACGATTTTTCCAATTTAACACATTATTGATTTATAAGCCAAGAAATTTGGTTGTTGTTGTTTCTAATAGGGATCTATTGTTAATTACTGCGCTAGAAATTTTCGAGGTTGAATATGGACAGGATTTAAATTGAATTATGTTAGTTTTGTTACAATTTAATACTAATTAATTGACTGAGAACCAGTCACATATTTTGAAGAGAATTTCCTCTGTTGAAGATTGGAATGTGTTGGAGTTATTGGCTGTAATTACTATACTTGTGTCAACTGCAAATAATATGGGATGACCTACATCTTTTATTAGGGGGGCAAGATCATTTATGAACACTAGAAAAAGTAGGGGACCTAATATTGATCCTTGAGGAATTCCATTAATAATAGTTCCCCATGTCGAGGTAGATTTCATAGTTGTATTGATTTCGATTTTCTGTTTCCTATCTATGAGGTATGAGTGAAACCATTGTTGTGCAATGCCTTTATTTCCGTAATAATCTAATTTGTCTAGCAGCATTTAATGATTTATACAGTCAAATGCATTGGATAAATCACAGAAAATCCCTCCAACTTGTAATTTTTTATTAACTGCCTCCATAATTTTGTCAGTTAAACTAAATGTTGCATTTTCCGTGCCTTTATTTCTCCTAAATCCAAACAGTTCTGGGATTAAAATGTTGTATCTTTCTAGGTGATGATATAATCTTTTATACATTACTTTTTCAAAGATTTTGGAGAAGACTGGTAGAAATAATTTCTATATACATTGTTTACTAAATGCGTCCCGTTGCCGGGTGTGTCTACTGTCTCAAGGAGCAGAGAGAGTGAACATTCGACACCCCTCAATAGTAGATCTGCTTAAGTGACGTGAGGTTGTATCAGAATGCCGAAACAAAAATCCAACAAAGAACAGATAATAGGAGGACTGAATTCAGAGCACGGGGAAATTGAGTTTGAATTAATTGATAATGATGTTTTTTTGTAAATTTACTAATTATTTGTTCCGAGTTAATTAATTTGAAACACAAGTAATCCTGTAAAATAAATTCTATTATGAATTCATTAATAATAATAATAATAATAATAATACTAATAATAATAATAATATAGTTTTATTTTCCCTGGCAGAGTTAAGGCCATCAGGCCTTCTCTTCCACTCAACCAGGATCAAAGCACATACAGAAAAATACATAACGGAGCGGACTGTATAAGCAGCCGCTACAGTAACTACTCGCACTACTATAGGTCTCGCAAGCAGGGATTACCGACGACAGGAATGCAAACGAAACAATTCGATAAGGAAGAGCTGGCGAGAGGAAAGGTCACGAGATAACTTGAATGATATTCAAGAGTACAGTCGGAAGAGAAACGACATCGATAGAATCAGCCTTGCATTGAGATAGTTACATTACGGTTTTAATTTCAGTATAAGAAGACAGAGGCTAAACTAGACCTATATAACGAAGATGCTGAAGTATAATTCTTTGATTATGGAAATGGTAAAATGGATGGCGATACTGTAGTACAGTAGTGGCAAAAGGAACCGGACCGGCCCTTGTAGCTATTTCAGAGCCTTGTTCACTCCAGAGCACGATAGACTGGTAACTAAGACTTTCGTGGTTCCAATCCTGCCTGGGAAGGAAACTTTTTTTTTTTTGTTCCTTATTCAAATTTATTTCCAATACTTTTCGATTGCTGGTAAAATTCATGTTCTGGGAATAATAAGTTAATTAAATAGTAAAATATCACTGCAATCGAAAAGTATTGGGAATAAATTTGAATAAGGAACAAAAAAAAAGTTTCCTTCTCAGGCAGGATTCGAACCACGAAAGTCTTAGTTACCAGTCTATCGTGCTCTGGAGTGAACAAGGCTCTGAAATCAGCTGCAAGGGTCGGTCCGGTTTTTTTTTGCCACTACTGTACATAACGATGGAGATACTTAAATAGATGTAGTTGTATGTAATGGGGATGCTGAAGTATATGATGGAATTATGAAGTAGATGATGAAGATGAAGATGATGAAGAACGTGATGATGAAATTATGATAAACCTAATGCTGATGAATATAAAGATAATATAAAATGAACCAGAAACATTGGGATGCTTTTACGATGTGATTCATTATAAGCAAATGAAAATTTTCTCAACATGGGACATTTCAAGCCATTGAGAAATTTTCGTGAGGAACTTCATTTCAACCATTACATGGTATCCAGGGTTGCCATACGTACGACTATAGTCGTACGTATACGACTATTTTGACTAATTGTACGAGGTACGACCGAATTCTATGTCGTACGCTAGTTTGTACGACTATTTTAATGAAGGAACAAAATTATTTTGGAACTTCGTTGATCTATAATTAAAATAAAATCAAAGGTTAATTCGTCCCTTTTTAGACAAGTCTTCATCATTCACTATGTCGTTGACTAATATGAAAAAAAATAATACTCTATAGGTATAAAAAAATGTTTTGAAAATCGATATGGTGGCTACGCTTGCCATGCAAGTCATAATTGGTCATCTTCAGCGTGGTGATGTCAATGTAATACGAGTTCAGAGATCTGCTATCTTCCTTATATATTCGGCAATGGAAGTCTTTTATCAATGAAACAGCACCGCAGTAGGATTAAGAAGTCCAAACGTGCCGATATTATAGCGTTGTCGGATTTGAGTGGACTGCAGGTGGATTAATTTGATGTAATTATCAGCTGAAGTATTGATTAATGTGCTGACTTTCAGTATAATAATGTTGTTGACGCTTGGTCAGAGACCAAGCGTCATCGTGCATGCTTTAAGGAGTTGACAGTGTTGATGAAGAAATGGTGATGTGTTTGAATGTTAAATGCCATTGTGAATGTGAAAAATAATTAGTAATATTCTTCATTTGAACAAAAATTTGCTGGTATAATTATAAATAGGCCTATGAATCACTTTCTTTTAGTGTATTGTGAAATATGTTTGTACACTCTATCTATAAGGTGAGAAATGTACGACAATTTTATGCTGAAGTACGACATTTTTCATAAGTTGGTACGACTGTTGTGTTTCCTTTATCTGGCAACCCTGATGGTATCCCACATATCAATGAGTTAACATTCATTTCTACGGAATATGCACATAATCATAGCCGCATTGATAGTAACAACTTTTTTATTGTTTCCTCATTATTCATTATTATGAAATGATACACCTTTCCTGTTTCCTCGTTTATTTGAATAATGACACGAGGTGGTGTATCTACCACGAAGGAATTGCACTGTTGTGGGTGGATCAGGTAAAATCAGCTTCCAGCTTCATGGCGGAATGCGCTGCTGATGCACGTATGAGATTAGCGATCTATTATAAACAATGTGACGAAGATGGATACGTTGTCAGAGACCAGTGAAGTCAAGAGATGAGTAAATTTGTGTTGTTATGCCTTTACAGAGTGAACCGTTAACAATGTCATTAATTTCAGGGGGTTATTCTTTGAGATATTTTTAAAAAATTTCAATACAATTTTGCTCGTTTCTGCTTTGTTTCCGAGATAAAAATTGTTTTATATGAAACATTTCATAGCGTGTTTCGGGAAAACCATCGATTTAATTCCCATTATACTCTGTAAATTTCAGAACGCAGGCTGTTATGATAATAAATTATAGAAATAATTTTAATTTCACCTTTAAATGTGCAGAAATTTGATCCGAACAAATGTAACATTTTAAAATTCCTTTCTAGAAAGAAAAGTTACGGGCAGAAAACTCTCAATGAAAATAATAATAATAATAATAATAATAATAATAATAATAATAATAATAATAATAATAATTTTCCTCTAACTCTCTGCTTTATCTTCTCTGTAGTCTTTCAAGCCACTGCGGCGTAGAGGAGTGGATTTAATTTAATCAACACTATATATATTGACATTGCGAGCTCCCTGGCCTAGGAATCAGCACGACGTAGAACCGCCGCGGAGACATCACAGGACAAACATAAACAAAAAAACAAACACCAAGTCCCATGAAATAGAGATAAATCTCCGCTCGTCAGGAATCGAATCATGGGCCACTGGTTTGAGAATAATAATAATAATAATAATAATAATAATAATAATAATAATAATAATAATAATAATAATAATAATGAAGAGGAAATGATACTAAAGGATATGCTACTGGAGCTAAATGACAGCTGTGAGCAGTATGGGATGAAGGTAAATGCAAATAAGATGAAGAGCATGATCATAGGAAGAAAAATACAGAAGATAAACTTACGAATTCTAAATGAGGCAGTAGAGCAAGTGGACAGCTTCAAATACTTCAAGTAGGCCCTATACTATAAGCAGTAACATGAGCTGCTGCCAGAGAGTCAAAATGAGGATAGCAATGGCCCAGGAGATTTTTTATTAGAAAAAGGAGCATCTTCTGCGGACCTCTGGAAAAAGAACTAAGGAAGAGACTAGTGAAGTGCTTTGTATGGAGTGTGGCATTGTATGAGGCAGAAATGTGGACATTACAACGAAGTGAAGAGAAGCGAATAGAAGCATCTGAGATGTGGGTATGGAGAAGAATGGAACGTGTGAAGTGGACAGACAGAATAAGAAATGAAGCTGTGTTGGAAAGAGTGGTTGAAGAAAGAATGATGCTGAAACTGATCAGGAAGAGGAAAAGGAATTGAGTCACTGGCTGAGAAGAAACTGTCTATTGAAAGACGTACTGAAAGGAATGGTGAACGGAGAATATCTCGGGATAGAAGAAGATATCAGATGATGGACGACATTAAGATATATGGATCATATGAGGAAACAAAGAGGAAGGCAGAAAATAGGAAAGATTGGAGAAAACTGAGTTTGCAGTGAAAGACCTGCCCTTAAGCAGAACATTAAATAAATGAATAATAATAATAATAATAATAATAATAATAATAATAATAATAATAATAATAATAATAATAATAATAATTTTATTCATTGGGATCAGAGAATGTACAGAGTAATTCTTAAGGAATAGTTGTCAAATTAACCATAGGCCCGAACAATAATTAAAATAATGAGTCATTTTATTAAAGTGCTCCGAAACAAGATTTGGCTACAACACATAGGCTATATGTGTGTGTGAGGAAGAAGGGCAAGGTTTAGCTTTGGGAGGACATTAGCTCATCAAATAAATTTTTTCTACCGATTACTCAACTGCCTTTCATCATCTGTTCGGTCTGGTTCGATTTTCAGTCTTTCTGCAGACCGTTTTCCATTTGGTTTACACATACTTAGATTTGTTAAGTAGGCCTAAGTCTCATAAATTACCTGAAAAAGACTAAAAAAATAAAACACATAATTTATATGAAAAGTTTAACAGTTTAGTTTACGCCCTTTAAATCTTCTAACTATTTCTTCTGAAGTATCCATCATGCATTCAAAAGCGAACAGCTTCCGAGACCCTCCTGGTAAAGCTATTTTTAGACAAACATCTGTTAGCTTGAGCCAACAAAGCATCTCTGAGACAAAAGACGTGCGATATATCCCTCTTTTGTTTCAAGCCAGTTTTTGTTCCTTCTTAAGAAGTGGAAGAGATCAGAGACATAACGAACCCTCCAAAAACCATAACACTTTATTCCACCAACGCAACAGATATTGTACAAATTACCTACCTGTCTATTTATAGCGAAAATAATCCCAGGGAATTTGACACAGGAGAAAAAGTTTTAAGAGTTAGATAGAAAACCGCAGTAACGGAGACTCGTCTCCATAGCAACGCCAATTGAGCTTCATAAAATGTCACTACTTTCATCTGTCTGAATACAAGGGGCATTTTGGTCCGAACGCAGTCATTTCGAGAAAACATGAAAGAAAATGTCCGTTGAGATGACGAATGGGAATGAAGTAGTGTGGGTTTATTTCAAAATATAACTTTTTTTCTTAGTAGTGTATCTTAATTTTACTGAAATGTAAGCAAAATAAGACAGCTATTTAATTAATTCTTCATTATACAAAAAAATAAAGCGAAAGTATTATGTGACCCAAAAAATTCGATTCGAAAATGTACGTCTTTAGCATCCCTGCTAAATAAAATCACAATTATCACACTTACAAGGAGAGGACATGCTCTGTATATCACCGAATGGAATAAGATTGTGTGAGATGAAAGTACAAGACGTACTGTTTAAAGTCATACCTGGTATGGGTGGCCAATGACCCGTAGTTTTGGAAATATTGGCTATTGTTTGTGACATACTTCCGTTAGGTGCCTAATAAGAAAGCATTACACTGTGTAAAAGCGTAGCTCATATGGTTGGGTGCTGAGTTATTATCCAGGCGACCTAGGTTCGAATCTCAACTGGTCCTATATATATTTTTTTCTTTTAATAATGTATTGAACGCTTCAACATGTTTTAAACAATTTATTAATTAACTAACATTGTATTGTAAAGGATAAACAAGGAAATATTGCTCACGTAAGCAGGTCACTGTTGTCTGTTCTGTTTCTATTCCACTTTATTTTGTACATGATTCATTATGATAAATGTCATAAAAACACACAAAACATACATATTTCCTGCACCATGCACAGCAAATGAAAGAAGGTTGTCCACAGTCACACACATTTTTCCGCACTTCTGCTGCGAAACAGACATTCTTCACATTCACAAACACTTCTCGTTCGTTTATTAATTTTGATCCATACCAGCATATTTCAACATGGCTTTGAATATAGGAGCTGACAACTGAAAGTGAATTAAGGAGTGAATTTTGAGGGCATCCTCCCTTGAAGCAATTTGTCGTCCAGTTTGTAAAAAGAAAGGACTATTTTGCAAATATTTGATAAAAGTCTTCACCTGTCTAAAAAATAAACATCACAGGACTGGCGTAATCCAGTGCATTTGGGTGAAATCACTTTAAGGTTGCACGTTACTTCAGTTTCTTCATTTGTAAATATTTCATCATGCAAAGAAGGGTTTACCTGCCCTTCCCACGAGTCCAGAATTAGAAGAAATGGCTGCTCTTTCACAAATGTCTTTATGATGTTTAATTAATTAATTTAAATTAATTAGAGGAGCCTTTAGAGCCAACCTCAACATGATATTCTGCATGTGATATTCCATCATTTAACAGTGGTCTGTATAACAAGTTTGCTGGTCGACCAATATTAAACATAAAAAAAAATGTCTTTGTTACTTTCTCCAGGTATTGCTGATGGAGATGAGATGTCAGCTTTCCTGATGAAGAACGTGTTACACATATATTTCCGAATTTAGAAGTGAGTTCATCTACTTGACATTGCACTCTTGGGCGAAATTATCCTTTTGGTTCTAATAATAATAAATATAATAATAATGAATATAATAATAATAATAATAATAATAATGATAATAATAATAATAATAATAATAACAAGCTTTAAAAAATGAGAAGGCATTAGGATTTTAACTCGGATTGCCTGGATGACAACTCAGCATCCAACCACATAAGCTACGCTGTTACACAGTCTAATGCTTCGCTATTAGGCACCCAACGGAAGTATGTCATAAACAATAGCCAATATTTCCAAAACGAGGGGTCATTGGCCACCCATACCAGGTATGACTTTAAACAGTACGTCTTGTACTTTCATGCCACAAAATCTGATTTAATTCGGTGATATACAAAGCGTGTCCTCTCCTTGTTAATAATAATAATAATAATAATAATAATAATAATAATAATAATAATAATAATAATAATAATAATGTTTTATTTTCGCTGGCAGAGTTAAGGCCATAAGGCCTTCTCTTCCACTCAACCAGCCTTAATCAATACAATACATAAATTTAAATTACAAATATTTTCACTACACTTAAAAGGTTCTCCAGCAATAATCTTCACTACACATTTAGTCTAGAAAATGTTCAGGAAAATTTTCCGATTTAAAATTTCGGGACACTTTTACCGCCACCTACTATCTTATTAACAAAGCTCGAAACTTGGGGACTTGTGTCTTTGAACGTGGCTAAGCGACCGGACTTCAATGTCAACAAACTCCCGCTTCCAGCACAGAGGTACTGTCAGGTCTGCTATAAAAGTGGTTCCTGGCTGGAACAACATATTGATAATATTATGGTAGCTTGAAACACGTAATTTTAAATTATATATATATATATATATATATATATATATATATATATATATATATCAAATTTACAGTTCTGCTCTGTACATTTTATTACAGTATATGACTACATGGATTCGAAGGTTTTCGAACCCATAACTTCTTCGTCTGTTAGTTAAACATGATTTGAAACTAAAGAAACTTATTTCCACGTCACAGGAAGTGACGGGAGCAAACTTAAAATATTGAATGTTTTCACTGTCACTGTTTCCTGTTCGATTTTCAGCAGTTGCTAGCTGATCTCGTATCTGAGAAAGATAAGAAGTATTCTAAATTTTTCTCGAAAATAGTTTTCAATTTCTATGTCACTACTAGGGAAGGTTCCACTACGACTTGATCCATGGCTATGGACAAATTTTCCACCGATTTAATAGACTGCAATGTCTTTCAATGCATGCCCGTTTTCAGTCTCTAGTTTATGTGTGGCACAACTTACAAAATATAAACTCTGCATTCGAAGAAAATAATGTATCTCCTCAGAATTCCTCCACGAAATTCTGTACCTAAAATTTAAGAAATATGTTTTCAAACTTCTATAATACCCATTCGAATGCCACGTATTTTCTCATTCCTCTAACAGACCGTTTACCTGTAATTCTCTGAATGTCATTTGCTTCCACATGACACAGTTTATTCGTTCGTCTTCTTGCCATTCGATGTGACCACTTTCTTAGTACATACGACTGTCCCTGAGCACTTGCAGCTTGAGCTTTGTGTACGTTGTACCTGTAACCTTACTCATGCGCACGACACACAAGTCCCCAAGTTCCGAGCTTTGCTTATTAATATATACCTTAAGACATCTTAAAATAAATACTGTACGTTGATGTTGATACACTATATTGCATTGTAAGTTATTATAATAATAGTTACTCTGCAGGAGTCCCGGCGTACAAAGCTATTGGAGCAATCGACACTCCGGCAGGGCTCAGATTCGGCTTGTGCCAATCGTTTGCGCACTGACCCGAGCACGGGGCGGAAATTAACCCCTTGCGCAACCTTGCAGCAGCTCTGTGCCAGGATAATCACTTAGAGCTGTTGCGAAGATTTTCCTCCAGTTCGATTCTAAAAGAATCCGTATTCCCCCTACCAAAATTCACCAAAATCTTTCATGTACCGTTATCATTTGTACAAACGAAATGGTATGGGAAGATTTTCGCCGAAAACTTCGGTTTTCATTGTCGATATCAATTCGCCTTTGCTTCACTACCACCATTCTTATACTCGCCATTTATTGGCTTTATAGTTTGAAAGAACTCCAAGAAATGGATCATGCGCCTTTATCACCAAACATGAGCAAGGCGATTTGACGAATATTAATTAGGCCTATATATATATATATATATAATCCGTCAAATTTGAATAACATAGTTCGGTCCGTTAACTGAATTGATTATTGTCAAATCGTTGAAGAATTATTACGAGTTGTAGGGGAGACTCGGCTAATTCCGCAATATTAAGAAGTAAATCTATCATACTTACTTACTTAGTGGCTTTTAAGGAACCCGGAGGTTCATTGCCGCCCTCACATAAGCCCGCCATTGGTTCCTATCCTGAGCAAGATTAAAAGTTGGAGCTTATTTAGATTTCATCGACACAACGTTCGTAGTCTCCGACATCCGTCAAATTTGAATAACATATTTCGGTCCGTTAACTGAATTGATCATTGTCAAATCGTTGAAGAATTATTACGAGTTGTAGGGGGGACTCGGCTAATTCCGCAATATTAAGAAGTAAATCTATCATACTTACTTACTTACTGGCTTTTAAGGAACCCGGAGGTTCATTGCCGCCCTCACATAAGCCCGCCATTGGTCCCTATCCTGAGCAAGATTAATCCATTCTCTATCATCATATCCCACCTCCCTCAAATCCATTTTAATATTATCTTCCCATCTACGTCTCGTTCTCCCTAAAGGTCTTTTTCTCTCCGGTCTCCCAGCTAACACTCTATATGCATTTCTGGATTCGCCCATATGTGCTACATGCCCTGCCCATCTCAAACGTCTGGATTTAATATTCCTAATTATGCCAGGTGAAGAATACAATGCGTGCAGTTTTGTGTTGTATAACTTTCTCCATTCTCCTGTCTCTTTATCCCTCTTAGCCCCAAATATTTTCCTAAGAACCTTATTCTCAAACATCCTTAACCTATGTTCCTCTCTCAAAGTGAGAGTCCAAGTTTCACAACCATAAAGAACAACCAGTAATATAACTGTTTTATAAATTCCAACTTTCACATTTTTGACAGCAGACTGGATGATAAAAGCTTTTCAACCGAATAATTACAGGCATTTCCCATATTTATTCTGTGTAAATCTATCATATTTTTATCAAAATGTTTATTGAAAAATATTATCAAGGTATGTACACATGGACGAAACCTTTCATACCAAATGAGATAAAGAGACCTATTAAAATGCAAATATATTTAGTTGTACATACATTACAGTTGAAAATGAACTCGGGTAATTCCGCAACAGTGCGGATAAATCCGCAATAGGACTTGGCTAATTCCGCAGTAGTAAATAATTATGAAATACATTATGAAAGTAACATAAAAGGAACAATTTATATGTAACAATGCTCACTTTCTTCACAGCTGTATAGCAAAACACGGAAAACAGCCAACTTTCGATGTTTCACTGTATTGCCGACAGAGGTGTCGACCAATATCCTTGATTTTTTTCTATAGCACTGCAGAGGACATGCCTCCTGTTGACAGCCTCTCAAAACTTACGTTCACGCTACTGTAAAGCCGCAGTAAAATCATATATGCAGTACTGCGAAATTACTCGTGCTGCGGAATTAGCCGAGTTTCCCCTACCTGTAACAGTGAAATATAGACAACACAAACCTCAGTGCAAATTGAAGAGTATGAAAACCTTCCTACCTATGTAATTTATTTTATTTTATAATAGAAATTTAGATATTGTTAAAGAATTACCGATAACATGAAACAATTTTCGCTCACTTCCGAACTTCTATCGTTTGCCACGCCCAAAGTGCAAGAATTGGACCTATACATATTGCGATAAAATATGTAAGAAAGCACAAGCTTTTCAACTCTGTATTCAAATTTTATATAGGCCTAGCTTTTAAGGTGTAAGTATTTTGATACAGTAAAATTTGTTAATAAAACTCTATTTTATTAAAGAAGATTGTTACGTAGTCCGCTGTGACGTCATCTACAGATAATGTATTACGTCGGCGCAAAGCAAGAGTGTCGAGTACATGCACAGTAATATAGTATTATAATGTTAATGTTATGTTTTATTTAACGACGCTCGCAACTGCAGAGGTTATATCAGCGTCGCCGGATGTGCCGGAATTTTGTCCCGCAGGAGTTCTTTTACATGCCAGTAAATCCTGGTCACTCACCAAGAAACAGGCATTAAAATTAGGAAGATGACAAAGAAGAATGGAAAGGAAAATACTCGGAATAAGCCTGAAGGACAGAATCAGAAACGAAGAAGTACGGCGACGAAGCGGCTTAGAGGACGTGGTCACACTCGCTAATAGGACGAAATGGCGCTGGGGAGGACACGTGGTATGAATGCAACCTACCAGATGGGCACATACGGCGACAATGTGAGATCCAAGAATTGGCTGGAGAAGCCGTGGACGACCGAGAACCAGTTGGGGGGACGAGTTCAAGTTGCAGCTAGGAGGACTGTGGACCAGAATAGGACGCCAAAGAACATGGTGGAAGGACGCAGTCAACCAACTTTGAGCGGGAGCAACAACCAGTGCTAGTGAAATTGTGGACAAAGAACTAGAGATGTAAATAGACCATCAGGTCGGCTCTTCTGATGGTCAAGACTTGAGCCAACCCTGCCCAAGCAGGAGGCCTTTCCCCATTGGGGATTTACGGCTTTATTATTATTATTATTATTATTATTATTATTATTATTATAAATATACTGACATGAGCCTGTCGCATTTAAGCACACTTAAATGCCATCGACCTGGCCCAGGATCGACCTTGGGTATAGAAGGCCAGCGCTATACCAACTATATATATAGTATTATATGTGATCAGGGGTATTATCAAGAAGGTACCACTTATGACACAACTAGGTCAGGAGATAATGGGGTAGGATGCAGTTCCTTTCTCTCTCTCTCTCTCTATTGCATACATCGCCGACTTTCTACATACTCGTATTACACTAAACTTACTTCGGATGCATACAAGCAATTGTTCTTCCTCTGACACATATTGTCAAGTAAGATTTACTGTAGACGTACATATCAGCTAGAACCTCTATCAGATGAATAGTAATATTTATTAGAGTGACTCTTATTGGTGTCACTTATGAGGTTGCAACCTATCTTCAGATAGTTGACAAAACAAAGTGTGGGATTAGAGTCCTAAACACTACTGGAAACAAGATTATAAAGGTACTCTCACGACTCGAAGAATACATAAAGTCGAGGATGAAGGTGTCGTTAGTGTGTAGCATAACGATGGTTCCAAGGAGGAGGGCATTAAAGATTTACAACGTCCTGGGAGATTTAAGGTACGGAATATTTAGAATACACAGAGTTTTGGAAGAAAATCCACAAAAAAGTACTCGTATGTTGCGAGAGAAACTTGGTAAATTCGCTTGGTGGCTACAGTGATATCGTATCTCGGAAACGGTTGGTTTCCGGTCCTGTGTTCATTAGAAGTTTTTGTCTTATTTCATTGTCCTCTAGTCACTCCTGCAGTTTGTACCTATAATTATCAAACACACTGTATGTATCGATCGTCTAGTTCAAAAGTACGACAATTCAAAAAAACTAGTTTTGAGATATCTTCAGTTGAAAGTTTCAAATAAATCACTTGGAAAGGAACAGAGTTCTGGTTCATAACCACGACAATTAGAAATGAGTCAGTATTCAGGGCGAGTATAACACAATGTTCTAGTTCATTATTAATGCATTTCGAAATGTACTAATAACGAATTAGTAAAGTGCATAGTTATAATTATTTCTATAGCAGTTTATTTTATTTTTTTTTTGTTGTAAATATGACTTATCTCAATAGTGAATCGGAAAGAGCTCCGAAAGTGGCTTTCAGTAGTATAAATAACTAAAAAATTGCAATTTTTGAGTTGTCGCACTTTTGAACTGGACGATATATATATATATATATATATATATATATATATATATATATATATATACTGCACTTGACGTCCAGTCTAGGATAATAGCTCTTGCTGTCCCTGATCATGGAGGCGATACGGAGCTTCTAAACTTGGAAATTTATTCACCTATATTACTGTGAAAAATCCTAGAATTCTCACACTAATTTCACAAAAAAAATAACACAAGATGTTTAATTCAGAAATAAACTGGAATAATAATAATTTATTTATATTTTTATATTTTTTATTTATAATGATAATGATAATGATAATAATAATAATAATAATAATAATAATAATAATAATTTGTCGTGCGACTTAACAGAGGAATGAGTGGGAGACGTGGAGAGGATAAATCGGGCAAGAGTTGCAAAGTTTGGCAACAGATGGAGTTGCACGATAAGGAAAGAGTCGTTTCTGTTTCCGCGGGGGTTAGTTCTCATCGATAGAGACATCACATTCAATTTCCGTCTCAGAGCCCACGTATTGCAA
Organism: Periplaneta americana; assembly: GCF_040183065.1. Lineage (NCBI taxonomy): Eukaryota > Metazoa > Arthropoda > Insecta > Blattodea > Blattidae > Periplaneta > Periplaneta americana. The sequence continues at coordinate 178,301,013 of NC_091118.1, read as the reverse complement.
TACGTTCTGCTACACGACATGCTTCTATGCTGGCCATTATCAATGGGCAGAATGTTTCTGGGCAAACTCAAGTAAAATATATCAAGCAGGTGCCTACTAACAGACATTTAGGGCTATATTCATAGATATTCTTAGCGCTCGCTACCGGTGAATGATCAGCGAACTAACGTTTTTTGTGTTCATAAACCAGTGTTAGCAATATGATATGATATGAATCCTGTACAAGTAATCAGTCGATAGCCGGGGCTAGTTTAGCACGCTCGTCTATGAATAGCACCCATATAGTCTATCCCTAACCTGGTTAAAAAGTATAAAATACTATGCGCCTGTATATTGTCTACTTATGGCCTATCCATTTTGAACAGAACTTATCGTTACATTTTTTTCTTTCTATTTCAGTTCCTAAATAATTTCTTTGCTTATTTTTTTATCCTTAATTCCCTGCATTTTCTTTCCCTCTTCACTCCCTTTTCTGTTCATTGCAATCATTAGTACTAGTATACAGGACTTTCATTTCAAAACTTCCCAGTCTAAATAACTAATTGTTTAAATTGAATTAAATTTAAACAAAAATCACGTCAATTTAAATATTGAGGGGGAAGTCTGAAACCAGACCCCCAGCCACCCCCAATTTGAAATTTCAAATGACACCCCTATATTTTTATACGTACTTAAATATGAAAGAGCATTGAATTGTTTATACACCTCATTCAATTGTTTTCGCATCTTTTGTTTTCTATCGTAGTAGTAGTGGTAGTGGTAGTAGTGGCAGCAGTGGTAGTTGTAGTACTATTAGTAGCAATAGCAGTGGTAGTATTATAGTATTAGTAACAGTAGTAATAGTACTTAGTGGTAGCAGTGGTAATAATAGTAGCAATACTAGTTGTAGACTAGCAACGTAACAACCAAATTCCACACATGACCTTAGAATACATTTTTGTGCACTGTAATCGTGTAGAATATATATATATATATATATATATATATATATATATATATATATATATATAGTATGTATACACATTCAAATAGAATATAAAGAAATTTAATTTGAGGTAATAAAATATATTTATTACAGGTCGTACATGGAGCAGATCAGACAGACAATAAAAAATCAGACAAGTGACTGAGCTTATTGTTACTAGCTCACCCACTCTCTCAACATGACCCATAGCGGTAAAATTTGTTCTCCAAACCGACACTATCCCCCTCAAGTTCACTGTCATGCAGCTGTCCAAGTCCTTGAGCGATGTTCGGTATTATTATTCGTCATCAGTTACGGGATAAAGATACATACAAAAACTTACTGAAGTTACATTGCTAAGACAATTGTTATTTTTTTATAGACGATGCAATATCCAAGCCAATGTTTGTAAAATACGAGTTAAATTCTGTTGCAATATGTTTTTTATCACTTAAGATTAAACCATTTCGAGAAACAATCTCATTAAAAGATTCTTTTTTATTTACTTCAATATTTGCCGCTTCTCGCACAGTGTGCCAAAATATTTTAGTATTATTGCTATATTTTTTTTTTCTAATTTGATACAGAAATAATTAGCTTTCGCTCTCGTTATTACATTAGGTAAAATGTTACGAAATTTTTTAAATATGTTTTTTAAAATAATATTAAATGGTTCATTTCTTAATTTGCTTGCGAGTTGTCTCTCGTACGGATTGATTTAACTACACCATTGTAATCCATGGTTTAATCTTTTTAAGCTTACTAGAAACTTTTTGAGTAGTTTTATTTGTGTGCTTTACAATATTCATATTTAAAATTTGGTAAAAATAAGATCGTTAAACTCCTTAGGACGCCTACTTGCTAGTGGAAAATAAAGCTACAGAGGATGGAACCTCTCCAGAAAACTACAGGCCTATATCTCTTCTACTAGTCTTGTCAAAGATTTTCGAAAAAGTTATACAGGATTAACAATAAGTACGGAATATTGCTAATAACTTCTTAAATTTTAATTTTACCAAAAGAAAAAAGTTTTATACAAAAGCTGTTGGAGATAAGCTATACAAAGATATGATACCAGTGTTCGAAAAAAGTTGGTTATTCAGGCATGTGACAGTAAATTAATTTTTTTAAACGACACTCTATATTAAAATTCCCCCGCTACGGATTGAATATTTTAGTTATTAATACGAACAATTTTTAATCTTAATTTGAGTGTTATTTGATATTCTGATGGCCTAGTTTATACGGAATGTATTATAATTCAGCAGTAACATTTGCAACGAAAACCTCTTACTTGCTACATGTTAGTACATAATATTATAATATTATCCACGTATTTTGTAATAGGATATAGCAATATTAAACCCGAACTTAAACCTATCGGAATTTTAAAAACGTCCACACATTTTCACGCAAAAACATCCAGCAAATATTATAATATCAAGCTGGTAAACAGTCTCCCAGCATTCGACAGTTAAAATAACAAACGAAGAGCAATGTAGCGATACAGTCCCGATGCTATGGAGTCAACATGTGTGGTTGAATGTAATGGAGTATCATAAACACATGTCCCCTCTCAAAATGATTTCGTCTTTCAAACACTTACTCTTTGGAATTATAAAAAAAATATATATATAATTTATTTTGCGTTACGTACGCTTCTGAACTGTTTTACTAAATTTAATGAATTAAGAAAAAACATATAGGTACACAATCTGTTTTTCGGCCAGCCAGCTCAATTCGTCACAAATTACAATTAATATATGTTATGGATATTAATTTAGATATCATAATTAGGGATCGTATTCTCTCCGAGGGCATACGAATATAAAGTTATTAGTTTATAGACTATATTGGCGTGATATTCTCTTTGGCGCGTGGCACAGTTACTATCAGGGAACACTTGCATCTTCTTTGTGTTACAGTTAACGTTCAATTCATGATTCAAAATTAGACCTCGAAGACTGTCGAAAATGCATTCTAGTGTTGCAGAATGATATTACAATGACCTTTCCTACAATGTAAATTATTTGTTCATTTACTTATTTCATTTATTTTTACTGGTACTGGCAGAGTTAAGGCCATAGGGCCCTCTCTTCCACTCGCCCAGTATAAAAACATATCAAATACAAATAGGCCCTGACATCAATACAGAAAACAACGAAATAATAATAATAATAATAATAATAATAATAATAATAATAATAATAATAATAATAATAATAGTAAGAGAAAAATTTGGATATGTTCAGTTACATGTATTTTAAGAGTTAAATAATTACAATTTAATGTTAAAAAAATTGGATCGAAGGAATAATTAACATAATGAAGGAAAATTGATATATTAAAGATAAATATTCTACAAAAGTCATATCTGAAGAAGAATCATATTCTAGAGACGAAAAGCAGTCTTTCTGACAACCGTCTTTTGAAAGTAGTCGACGTTTGACAGCCCTTTACACCATGTAGTCCCTGCACTAAAATACACAACTATCACTATTTGCACTATCATAAATAATGAAGGTTTACATTGATCAAACATTATTTACACTATTCTACACAATTTACAAAATAAGTAGGCTCTACTTGTTATGAAATAAAGTACCTTGCATTACAGTACACAACACAGTGCATAAGCTTGATAGTGTAAATCAGTGTTCGTCAGAACTGGTTGAAATTTGTAAAGGGTAAGCGGAGCCGTCCCTTGTGTCCCGTCGTGCAGCAGGAAGAGGTAGAGAGCATACCCGCTAGCAGCTACGAGTGCACCATAGTGCAGTGTGTTCTCCGTGGGTAAGAGACGCTAGCCCCAGGGTGCTCTGTGCTGATGACCGCTGGTGTAAATAATGTTTGGTCAATGTAGGCCTACTTTCTTTATTATAATGTAAACAGGAAAAAGTAGCGTGTTCTAGTATACATGGTGTAAATAATTTAAATTGTAAATATTATTGTAATATTGTTGAAGCGGTCCATGTTTTGTTCGGCCCCACTTGACGAAGCAAGAATAGCGTGAGCTGTCAGTCAAGTATTTCGCTTGCTAGAGTACGTGCGTCGTCTACTTGGAAACTCCAGTAATACTTAATCTTGTAGCCTACTGGAACAAAGTATGGTCCTTAGTTATGAATACTGATTCAGTGTTTATAACTGTTCAACTTCATCCTTATTGATTGGTCGGTCGGTCGGTCGTGGGCCCCAAGTAAGTCAGACAGTTCCAAGTAAGCCAGTCAGTTCCAAGTAAGTCAGACAGTCCCAAGTAAGCCAGACAGTCCTAAGTAGGCCAAACAGTCTCAAGTAAGCCAGACAGTTCCAAGGAAGCGAGACAGTTCCAAGTAAGCGAGATAATTACAAGCAAGCCAGTCAGTCCCAAGTAAACCAGACAGTTCCAAGTAAGCCAGACAGTTCTAAGTACGCCAGACAGTCTCAAGTAAGCCAGACAGTTCCAAGTAAACCAGACAGTCCCAAGTAAGCCAGACAGTCCTAAGTACGCCAGACAGTCTCAAGCAAGTCAGTCAGTCCCAAGTAACCCAGACAGTCCCAAGTAAGCCAGACAGTCCTAAGTACGCCAAACAGTCTCAAGTAAGCCAGACAGTTCCAAGGAAGCGAGACAGTTCCAAGTAAGTGAGACAATTACAAGCAAGCCAGTCAGTCCCAAGTAAACCACACACAGTTCCAAGTAAGCCAGACAGTCCCAAGTAAGCGAGACAGTTCTAAGTAAGCCAGACAGTTCCAAGTAACCCAGTCAGCCCTAAGTAAGTCAGACAGTTCGAAGTACGCCAGGCAGTTTCAAGTAAACCAGTCAGTCCCAAGTAAGCGAGACAGTTCCAAATTAGCCAGACAGTTCCGTAAACCAGACAGTTCCAAGTAATCCAGACAGTTCCAAGTAAGCCAGACAGTTCCAAGTAAGCCAGACAGTTCCAAGTAAGCCAGACATTTCAAGTAAGCCAGACAGTTCCAAGTGAGCCAGACAGTTCCAAGTGAGCCGTCAGTCCCAAGTAAGGTAGACAGTCCCAAGTAAGTCAGTCTTAATTAAGTCAGACTCGTGCTAATGTGAGTAAGCTTATTAATAGATATACGTTTCGGTTTCAAATTCGCGATCATCCACATTAGGCGTATTATAAGCCTTTTGCACTCCATTTTAAACTTTCCTATATATATAGGTTGACCAAGATGAAAGAAAAACCATGTAAGTGGCAAGTCTGGAAATATTGTTGTACAGGAATTCATGATCACTAGTCCGAAATGTTATAATTTTTTGAGGCCGACAACTTTGAATTCCAAATTCCGTGCAGTGGATACGACAGAACGAGATACTGCTTTATATTGGATGGTGTCTTTAGACGATACTGAAGCATAAACTAAAGATAAAGATGTGACTTTAGTTTCTGTTATTGGGTCGTTCGTATTTTTATTAACAGTTCCAATAATAGTTTCATAACAATAACAAAATACTGTTATTAGGAAAAATAGCCATTATGAAAAAGAGTTTAGGACGGAATGATTAGAAAAAATAGTTATTAGGAAAAATGGTCGTTAAGAAAGTTATTTTAGGAAAAATGACCGGGAAAAACGCCTGGGCTTCGGTTACAACATTCTTTAATTATCTTTTTAAGTATAAATAATACATCTCCTAGTAAGTTTATATTAAATTAATTTTCATCATTTTACTAGCTCTCTCATATATTAAATTAATTATAATTGATTGAATTAAATTAGCTCATAAATTAAGTTATTACTTTACCTTATAGGTTTATCTAAATTTAAATAAATATGTAGTCTACTAGTCGTTAAAACTGAAGAATATTGCTGGAGAACCTTTTAAGTGTAGTGTAAATATTTGTAATTTAAATATGTATTGTATTGATTAAGGCTGGTTGAGTGGAAGAGAAGGCCTTATGGCCTTAACTCTGCCAGCGAAAATAAAACATTATTATTATTATTATTATTATTATTATTATTATTATTATTATTATTATCTCGCAAATGTTGTGAAAGAAAAAACGCGTGCAACATTTGTTGTATGTGGAAAATGAGGCACTGATCTTACATCTGTGACGGAATATAATATGTTTTTGTTTTAGTAATTAGTAATTATTCAATTGTGTTATTCTGATTATTATTTGTGTGTGGAACCACGCCCTATAATTTGTAGACACATTTTGTGGACACATTGTAGTCTATATAACTTAATGCACAATAAAATAGTTAAAGATTATAAAATGAATAAGTAAAAGATCCTTAGCATAAAATAATAAAAAAAAAACATTAATTAAAATATTTGTGAAATACTATAGGTTATTCTGTATGGAAAAAGGGACGTACTGTGGTTTTACCTATAGAATTTTCTTTATGACCAAAGAGTAGCGAACCTGAGGGTAGTATGAGTCACTATTTAAACAATGATGAAACGATGTGAAATGAACACAAAGCAGACATTTATGCGAACTTTAAGAGGGTGTGATGCGGTTTTAGGGGGCAGTAAAATGCTCGCCGTGCTGCTGGGCGCCACTGTCTGTGTTTGTATCGTTTATAAACGGATTACAGCCCACGTATAGACAGCAGCAAATATTTACACTTCATTGGTAATGCGCTGGGATGCTACAATTACAAACACTTCATTATTCGTGTTTTCTCTTCAAATGCGTTTAGAGTTTTCTAGTTATAAGTTACAATTATTACATGTGGCGCTGTGTTTTCATTTGAATGTTTCATCACTTCGATATATTAACGACAGCTCGAATGGTAGCAATACCAAGCAAAAATATTAGTAGCTAGGTGACATGTGGATAAACAAAAATGTGTGTAAATATTGTAATTGATACAACAAATCTAATGAAATAGATTTAAAAGCGTATATGAATAAGCATAAACCTGAATAAAGGAAACAAACAAACAAACAAACAAACAAACAAACAAACAAATAAACAAGCAAACAGACACACAAACAAACAGGCAAGCAAGTTAACTAAGCAAGCAAGCAAGCAAGCAAAGAAAACAAGCAAGCACAGAAAACAAAGCAATCAAGCAGACAAAGAAGTAAGCAAGCAAGCAAATAAAGAAGCAAACAAACAGACAAAGAAGCAAGCAAACAAGCAAGCATACAAAAGAAGTAAGCTAATGAACAAGGAAAGCAAGCAGACAAAGAAATAACCAAGCAAAAAAAAAACAAAAAAAAAAAAACAAAGAAGCAAGCAAGCAATCAAATAATAAAAATAAGTAAACAAACAAACGAATTATTAAACAAGCAAACCATGGAACACACAAACAATGAAACAAACACGCAAACAAACAATGAAACAAACACGCAAACAAACAATGAAATAAACACACAAACAATGAAACAACTACGCAAAGAAACAATGAAACAAACATACAAACAAACAATGAAACAAACACACAAACAAAAAACGAAACAAACACACAAACAAACAATGAAACACACAAAAACAAACAATGAAACAAACACACAAACAAACAATGAAACAAACACACAAACAAACAATGAAACAAACACAAACAAACAATGAAACAAATACAAACAATGAAACAAACATACAAACAATAAAATAGACAAACAAACAATGAAACAAACACAAACACAGAAACAAACACACAAACGAACAGACAAACAATGAAACAAACACAAACAAACAATGGAACAAACAGAGGAACAAACACAAACAAACATACAAACAATGAAACAAACACACAAAAAAAATGAAACAAACACACATAAACAAAAAATGAAACAAACACACAAACAATGAAACAAACACACACAAACAATTAAACAAACACAAACAAAAATGAAACAAACACACAGAAAAACAATGAAACACACAAAGAAACAAACGATGAAGCAAACACACACAAACAAACAATGAAGGAAACAAGCAATTAAACAAACAATGAAACAAACAAACAAGCAGTGAAACAAACAAATAGTGAAACGATACAAAAAGCAATGAAACGAAACAAATAAGCAATGGAAAAAGCAAGCTGTAAAACAAACAAGCAATGAAACAAGCAAACAAACAAAACAAAATTAAACAGAAAGAAAGAAAGAAAGAAAGAAAGAAAGAAAGAAAGAAAGAAAGAAACAAAAGTGTAAAGTATCCCGCGCTCTAGCCATAAATTAGACTAGCGATACGGAATTAGCGCTGATCTGAGTCCTGAGGAAACTTCTCTCCTAGTAAGGAAAGTAGTTATCTTATGAAATGTCGGTCAGTGTATTAGGTCGGTACCTACCCAGCGCCGTGAATAATTTGCAGAGCTACAGTGAGTAGCGAACACACAGATTGAGGGAACCACAAAAGAAATCTAAATCGGGTGGCCTGGGTATTGTAAGTTCCCCTAATTCAAAAGGGTTTCATATGAATTCCCCTAAAGACTGAACAGGTAAAATGTTGGTCATATGTAAATTCCCCTAAATCCAGAACCATTTAGCATTATCGAGAGGACACATTGTGTGCATTGTTTCTCTTTAGGTATTTTAGGTCTCTAACACCAATTTAGAATGCGACTCACCTTGAAGGCTTTCGCGGAGAATAGTGCTTGGCTTCTCTTGAGGATTGTCATTAGCTTTTTGTTTTCCCTCTTCAGTTATTTGTGCAAGATTGTGTGTTTCATGATTATGATCCATAATACATTAAATCAAATTCTTTTCAGGATCTGAAAGACTAAAAAATGCAGGACATTTTTTCTTGGTGCACCGCCAATTTTCTTCACCTCTCATTATAGAGACAGTCCGAAGTAAAACTTGGAATTTCTAAATATTTTGTTCTCTTCTTAGCGTTTTATTTCTCTTTCAGTGTCGATACATTTTAATCGATCAGCGGCGTTACCAACATTATTACAATTTTTTTATTTTTTCGTTTTTGAAGTAGTAGAATGATTCCTGGCGCTGTTATTGCTGTTAGTCGAAAGACAGTAACATGTTTTTGTGGTTGAACTGTCTGTCTTCGATAAACTTCAGGTCATACCCTTACTTTACCACTGGCAGGCAGAGCGCTTATGTTAGAGTAGTTGTAGGGAAATTTACTTCTTTTTATGGTAATTTAGGGGAATTTACACTTACCTGAGTAGCCGATCCTGGGGTTTGAACCTGGTATCTCCCGACTACGAGTCTCAAAATTTCTGGGCTAATAATTTTGGGCCGTATGATTACAGCTGGGAAGCACACACACGCAATAAATAGCGTGTATCCAAGTGCTGGCAATCGTGTAACTGTAAACGGTCACCTAATTGTTGGCAATCGCATTGTATCAATCCACTTTTGAAGTATACTAGTCAATATCAAAGCAATTGCTGGCGATGAACTTTAACCATCAACAAACACTATACAGGTAATTGATACGCTACAACAACATACCCCAATGTAATGGATCAGAATTGTAATGCTTCATAAAGCATATTAGTAAGGATGGTACGGCAGTAATTCTGTTAGTCCGTGAGAATCTGCTGCAGTGGAGAAATTTGGTCCACAAGCAATGATTGTGTTGAAAAATGTTAGTGTAAATTCATTACTTTCCTTAATCCTCAGGCCCAAGATCTAACTACGTCTTAGAGTTGAGCAGTGTGCACTTAGCACGCTGTAGCTCTGAGAGCCGGACCTCGCGTCCAGCGTGTCTTCTTGTAATCCAGTTATCGGCTCTAGTGGCGTCTGCGGTCCTCGATTCTCGGAGGCGTGCTGACATGTTTAGTGTGTTTATGACAATAAATACTAGTCGTTATGCATAATTACGAGAAGCGACAGGTCACCAGAACAGTACACAAGCACTAACCCGACGTCATACATTAGCATCCGCATCTACATTACAACGTAACACTGCGTAGCAATATGCTTGCAACAAAATACACTGCGGTGTCATATAAAAGCTGACATAATGCAATACAAACAGTATTACTATATAATGCAACACAGATTTTGAACTGATTATTATTTAAAGAAGATTTGTCAATTGAGCGGTTATTTGAATTTGACAGAACTGGTGTTACAGAAATGGGATCATGACGAGATTATGTTTTGCCTTAAAAGGCAGGGAAAAACTGTGGAAAAAATGACGAGCTATTTAGCACTGTACGACGTAATAAACTGCCTGTTATTATTCGGTTGAGAAGCTTTTGTCATCTAGTCTGCTGTCAAAAAATCTGAAAGTTAGAATTGATAAAACAGTTATATTACCGGTTCTTCTGTATGGCTGTGAAACTTGGACTCTCACTTTGAGAGAGGAACAGAGATTAAGACTGTTTGAGAATAAGATTCTTAGGAAAATATTTGGGGCTAAGAGGGATGAAGTTACAGGAGAACGGAGAAAGTTACACAACGCAGAACTGCATGCATTGTATACTTCACCGGACATAATTAGGAACATTAAATCCAGACTTTTGAGATGGGCAGGGCATGTAGCACGTATGGGCGAATCCAGAAATGCATATAGAGTGTTAGTTGGGAGGCCGGAAGGAAAAAGACCTTTGGGGAGGCCGAGACGTAGATGGGAAGATTATATTAAATAGATTTGAGGGAGGTGGGATATGATGATAGAGACTGGATTAATCTTGCTCAGGATAGGCACGATGGCGGGCTTATGTGAGGGCGGCAATGAACCTGCGGGTTCCTTAAAAGCCAGTAAGTAAATAAGTAAGTAAGTAAGTACGACGTAATAAACACAACACACCGACATAATAAAACACCATATAGCATGACGTAATAAAACACAGCACGACACAATAAAACACAACACAGCACGACACAATAAACCACAACACGGCACCACATAATAAAGTACAACACTGCACGACATAATAAGACACAATGCAGCACCACATAAAAAAATACAACACTGCACGACACAATAAACCACAACACGGCACCACATAATAAAGTACAACACTGCACGACATAATAAAACACAACACAGCACCACATAATAAAATACAACACTGCACGACATAATAAGACACAACACAGCACCACATAATAAAATACAACACTGCACGACATAATAAAACATAACACAGCACCACATAATAAAATACAACACTGCACGACATAATAAGACACAACACAGCACCACATAATAAAATACAACACTGCACGACATAATAAAACATAACACAGCACCACATAATAAAATACAACACTGCACGACATAATAAGACACAACACAGCACCACATAATAAAATACAACACTGCACGACATAATAAAACACAACACAGCAACACATAATAAAATACGACTAATAAAATACAAAACTGCACGACATAATAAAACACAACACAGCACCACATAATAAAATACAACACTGCACGACATAATAAAACATAACACAGCACCACATAATAAAATACAACACTGCACGACATAATAAGACACAACACAGCACCACATAATAAAATACAACACTGCACGACATAATAAAACACAACACAGCACCACATAATAAAATACAAAACTGCACGACATAATAAGACACAACACGGCACCACATAATAAAGTACAACACTGCACGACATAATAAGACACAACACAGCACCACATAATAAAATACAACACTGCACGACATAATAAAACACAACACAGCACCACATAATAAAATACGACTAATAAAATACAACACTGCACGACATAATAAAACACAACACAGCACCACATAATAAAATACGACTAATAAAATATAACACTGCACGACATAATAAGACACAATGCAGCACCACATAATAAAATACAACACTGCACTCATAATAAACCACAACACGGCACCACATAATAAAATACGACTAATAAAATATAACACTGCACGACATAATAAAACACAACATAGCACCACATAATAAAATACGACTAATAAAATATAACACTGCACGACATAATAAGACACAATGCAGCACCACATAATAAAATACGACTAATAAAATATAACACTGCACGACATAATAAACCACAACACGGCACCACATAATAAAATACGACTAATAAAATATAACACTGCACGACATAATAAACCACAACACAGCACCACATAATAAAATACGACTAATAAAATATAACACTGCACGACATAATAAACCACAACACAGCACCAGATAATAAAATACGACTAATAAAATATAACATTGCACGACATAATAAACCACAACATAGCACCACATAATAAAATACGACTAATAAAATATAACACTGCACGACATAATAAACCACAACACAGTACCACATAATAAAATACGACTAATAAAATATAACACTGCACGACATAATAAGACACAACACAACACCACATAATAAAACACGACTAATAAAATATAACACTGCGCGACATAATAAGACACAATGCAGCACCACATAATAAAATACGACTAATAAAATATAACACTGCACGACATAATAAACCACAACACAGCACCACATAATAAAATACGACTAATAAAATATAACACTGCACGACATAATAAGACACAACACAACACCACATAATAAAACACGACTAATAAAATATAACACTGCGCGACATAATAAGACACAATGCAGCACCACATAATAAAATACGACTAATAAAATATAACACTGCACGACATAATAAACCACAACACAGCACCACATAATAAAATACGACTAATAAAATATAACATTGCACGACATAATAAACCACAACACAGCACCACATAATAAAATACGACTAATAAAATATAACATTGCACGACATAATAAACCACAACACAGCACCACATAATAAAATACGACTAATAAAATATAACACTGCACGACATAATAAGACACAATGCAGCACCACATAATAAAATACAACACTGCACGACACAATAAACCACAACACGGCACCACATAATAAAATACAACACAGCACAACATAAGAAAACACAACACAGCACCACATAATAAAATACGACTAATAAAATATAACACTGCACGACATAATAAGACACAATGCAGCACCACATAATAAAATACAACACTGCACGACACAATAAACCACAACACGGCACCACATAATAAAATACAACACAGCACAACATAAGAAAACACAACACAGCACCACATAATAAAATACGACTAATAAAATATAACACTGCACGACATAATAAGACACAATGCAACACCACATAATAAAATACAACACTGCACGACACAATAAACACAACACGGCACCACATAATAAAATACAACACAGCACAACATAAGAAAACACAACACAGCACCACATAATAAAATACGACTAATAAAATATAACACTGCACGACATAATAAGACACAATGCAGCACCACATAATAAAATACAACACTGCACGACACAATAAACCACAACACAGCACAACATAATAAAATACGACACTGCACGACACAATAAACCACAACACGGCACCACATAATAAAATACAACACAGCACAACATAATAAACCACAACACAGCACCACATAATAAAATACGACTAATAAAATATAACACTGCACGACATAATAAACCACAACACAGCACCACATAATAAAATACGACTAATAAAATATAACACTGCACGACATAATAAGACACAATGCAGCACCACATAATAAAATACAACACTGCACGACACAATAAACCACAACACAGCACCACATAATAAAATACAACACTGCACGACATAATAAAACACAACACAGCATCACATAATAAAATACAACACTGCGCGATGTAATAGTGTAAAACACAACACAGCACCACATAATAAAATACAACACTGCACGACATAATAAGACACAACACAGCACCACATAATAAAATACAACACTGCACGACATAATAAAACACAACACAGCAACACATAATAAAATACGACTAATAAAATACAAAACTGCACGACATAATAAAACACAACACAGCACCACATAATAAAATACAACACTGCACGACATAATAAAACATAACACAGCACCACATAATAAAATACAACACTGCACGACATAATAAGACACAACACAGCACCACATAATAAAATACAACACTGCACGACATAATAAAACACAACACAGCACCACATAATAAAATACAAAACTGCACGACATAATAAGACACAACACGGCACCACATAATAAAGTACAACACTGCACGACATAATAAGACACAACACAGCACCACATAATAAAATACAACACTGCACGACATAATAAAACACAACACAGCACCACATAATAAAATACGACTAATAAAATACAACACTGCACGACATAATAAAACACAACACAGCACCACATAATAAAATACGACTAATAAAATATAACACTGCACGACATAATAAGACACAATGCAGCACCACATAATAAAATACAACACTGCACTCATAATAAACCACAACACGGCACCACATAATAAAATACGACTAATAAAATATAACACTGCACGACATAATAAAACACAACATAGCACCACATAATAAAATACGACTAATAAAATATAACACTGCACGACATAATAAGACACAATGCAGCACCACATAATAAAATACGACTAATAAAATATAACACTGCACGACATAATAAACCACAACACGGCACCACATAATAAAATACGACTAATAAAATATAACACTGCACGACATAATAAACCACAACACAGCACCACATAATAAAATACGACTAATAAAATATAACACTGCACGACATAATAAACCACAACACAGCACCAGATAATAAAATACGACTAATAAAATATAACATTGCACGACATAATAAACCACAACATAGCACCACATAATAAAATACGACTAATAAAATATAACACTGCACGACATAATAAACCACAACACAGTACCACATAATAAAATACGACTAATAAAATATAACACTGCACGACATAATAAGACACAACACAACACCACATAATAAAACACGACTAATAAAATATAACACTGCGCGACATAATAAGACACAATGCAGCACCACATAATAAAATACGACTAATAAAATATAACACTGCACGACATAATAAACCACAACACAGCACCACATAATAAAATACGACTAATAAAATATAACACTGCACGACATAATAAGACACAACACAACACCACATAATAAAACACGACTAATAAAATATAACACTGCGCGACATAATAAGACACAATGCAGCACCACATAATAAAATACGACTAATAAAATATAACACTGCACGACATAATAAACCACAACACAGCACCACATAATAAAATACGACTAATAAAATATAACATTGCACGACATAATAAACCACAACACAGCACCACATAATAAAATACGACTAATAAAATATAACATTGCACGACATAATAAACCACAACACAGCACCACATAATAAAATACGACTAATAAAATATAACACTGCACGACATAATAAGACACAATGCAGCACCACATAATAAAATACAACACTGCACGACACAATAAACCACAACACGGCACCACATAATAAAATACAACACAGCACAACATAAGAAAACACAACACAGCACCACATAATAAAATACGACTAATAAAATATAACACTGCACGACATAATAAGACACAATGCAGCACCACATAATAAAATACAACACTGCACGACACAATAAACCACAACACGGCACCACATAATAAAATACAACACAGCACAACATAAGAAAACACAACACAGCACCACATAATAAAATACGACTAATAAAATATAACACTGCACGACATAATAAGACACAATGCAGCACCACATAATAAAATACAACACTGCACGACACAATAAACACAACACGGCACCACATAATAAAATACAACACAGCACAACATAAGAAAACACAACACAGCACCACATAATAAAATACGACTAATAAAATATAACACTGCACGACATAATAAGACACAATGCAGCACCACATAATAAAATACAACACTGCACGACACAATAAACCACAACACAGCACAACATAATAAAATACGACACTGCACGACACAATAAACCACAACACGGCACCACATAATAAAATACAACACAGCACAACATAATAAACCACAACACAGCACCACATAATAAAATACGACTAATAAAATATAACACTGCACGACATAATAAACCATAACACAGCACCACATAATAAAATACGACTAATAAAATATAACACTGCACGACATAATAAGACACAATGCAGCACCACATAATAAAATACAACACTGCACGACACAATAAACCACAACACAGCACCACATAATAAAATACAACACTGCACGACATAATAAAACACAACACAGCATCACATAATAAAATACAACACTGCGCGATGTAATAGTGTAAAACACAACACAGCACCACATAATAAAATACACCACTGCACGACATAACTCCAGGGGATGTGAGTTCTCAGGAATAATATTTGCTAAGAAATGAAATAGTGTTCTCCTTCATTCTCTTCCCAGATGATTGAGCTTATACTTTCTCTCCAAAACTTTGGATATTTCTTTATCTGTGTCAATATGCAACAACCCCAATATCTCGC
Organism: Periplaneta americana; assembly: GCF_040183065.1. Taxonomy (NCBI): domain Eukaryota; kingdom Metazoa; phylum Arthropoda; class Insecta; order Blattodea; family Blattidae; genus Periplaneta; species Periplaneta americana. The sequence goes on along the minus strand of NC_091118.1, from coordinate 178,284,567 downwards.
ATTTCTGCGAAATATATTAATAATATTATTATTGCATTATTATCTCAAGTAGATTCCTTTTTCCACAATGTAGAAGAAATTTAGTAAGTATTGGAAACTGAAGTGATTTTTTTTTGCTTCAAATAAGAGACAATTCGGTCCATGCAAACGTAGATCCAAGTATCAGGAAAATACAGATAACTGAGCTAAGATTGGGCGCTATAGGAATTATAAATTACCCTGAAACATTGGTTCCTTTCCGTTCAGTATAAAATTCAGTTAATTTTGCGTGAAAACAAATAATTTCATTTATAAAGGAAGTTAAGTAACTGCCCAACTAGCACAAAACCGTTCAACAGTCTAATAAACGAAATGGCTTAGTTTAAATACTGGACTGTATTAGTGAGAGAGAATTCAAAGTCTGCCATTGTCGCCGGCGTGGGTGGAGATGCAAAGGGGGAGGATGTTCTAAATTGGTCGTTGAGTGCATTTCTTGTCCCTTTGTAGTGGATGTTTTGTGGGGTATATAGGATCTAAAGCTTTAAGCCGGACCGATCACAATGGTTTCTATGGATATCTCTGCACATATTTGACGGTGCTCGAAGTGACAGCTCGAGGATACGTGCGTCCGCTGCAGAAACGCGCTCTCCCATTTCTTAACACAACATCGAATATCACGTGCTTGCTTCACAATGTCTGTTGCTCTGGTTAAAGTTTGCTGGGTACATTCACAAGAATACTGTCTTTGCGTAAATCTTTCTGCCTAGTTAATATGATATGATATGAGATGATATGATATGATATGATATGATATGATATGATATGATATGATATGATATGATATGATATGATATAGGAGACTGTTGTACCTTTAAACACTTTTGAGATTTTATATATATTTTTTTAATTTTGAGAAATTATATTTTTTTAATTAAAAATACTTTCAATAATTACTGAAGATTCCTTTACAACTTCGTGATATATTTTCCTGTTCTACACATCTATTAAGGATGTAAAAAATAAAATGTAATATGTTCAAAGGTACAACAGGTTCATGTACCTTAGAACATACCCTCTTGTAAGTTGGAACACATGTATTATAAGTGGGAATATAGTTGTAAGAACTGACAGCCATATTTAAAATGCATTTGCAATCATAAACCATAGCAGGCTTCTCTGATTTAGATTTTATTTCCTGGAGGAACAAGAATTGCTTCAACAGCTTTCTTCAAGGCATCCGGATCAATTGGGGGGCCTCTTAACTCCAGACTTACTTCGTGACATGATCTTAAAATAGTATTATGTACCTTGGAACATTCGAATAAATCATGGAAATTAAAATATGTTATTACTCACCAAATGATATGGAACACATTGTACTTAATGGATGGTAACAAATACAATCGGGTTTTATGTTTGATAACATATATCAATGAACGAAATGTTTACTTTTGGTACTAAAAAGATTCTTTCGTTCACAGAACTCGCATTTTGCAATAAATCAAACCAAAAACTATGACCAGATCTACTTAGTGGCTTTCCCTACAATCTACTTTAGTCGTCAAGGTAGTAGCAAAAAATAAAAAAACAAAAAATGTTCAAAGGTACACTATGCTAAAGGATCTATGATATGATATGAAGAGCTTGCGGGAAAAACGATGAATGTCACATTTCTATTAAGGATTACATAATGATCTAATTGAGTCTATAACTGCAAGATGTAGTGCTTTTTCTATAGAAAATAAAGGAAAGGATTACTTTATTCGTTGTGATAATTCTCCTTTTAACCATTTTTTATAAGAACAACATTAAATTTCGCAGTAATTCTTTGAATTAGATAATGACATCAACCTTAAGAAAACTGTGATATTCATCGTTTTTCCCGCAAACTCTTCGTATGATATGATATGATATGATATGATATATGATATGATGTGATACGATATGATATGATGATATATGATATGATATGAAGAGTTCGCAGGAAAAACAATGAATGTCACATTTCTGTTAAGGATTAGATAATGATCTAATTGAGTCTATAACTGCAAGAAGTAGTGCTGTTTCTATAGAAAATAAAGGAAAAGATTACTGTATTCGTGGTGATAATTCTCCTTTTTACCATTTTTCATAAGAACAACATTAAATTTCGCAGTGATCCACTGAATTAGATAATGACATCGACCTTAACAAAACTGTGACATTCATAGTTTTTCCTGCGAACTCTTCATATGATATATGATATGATATGATATGATATGATATGATATGATATGATATGATATGATATATGAAGAGTTCGCGGGAAAAACGATGAATGTCACATTTCTCTTAAGGATTAGATAATGATCTAATTGAGTCTATAACTGCAAGAAGTAGTGCTGGTTCTATAGAAAATAAAGGAAAAGATTACTGTATTCGTGGTGATAATTCTCCTTTTTACCATTTTTCATAAGTCCAACATTAAATTTCGTAGTGATCCATTGAATTAGATAATGACATCGACCTTAACAAAACTGTGACATTCATCGTTTTTCCTGCGAACTCTTCATATGATATGATATGATATGATGATATATGATATAATATATTTATTCATCTATCATATATCTGTAAGACAGACTTGTTACAATTCTATATTACCCCAGATCTACCTTACTTTACAATTTTAATCACCTATGCCAAGTCCCACAACTAGAAACAATAAATAAAAACAAAAACACACACACATACACACTACAAGATCAATTTAATATACCATTACTTTTAACTTTCTCTTCCCATTTCATCTTCACTATCATTAAAAATTTTCCCAATTTATTTAACTCCCTTATATTAGTTATATTACACATTTTCTTATATGTTACATATCTATTCACATTCAGAAATTTATTATTTATCCACTTTTCCCTTATATTGGCAGTTACTTGACATTCTAATAATATATGGAACGCGTCTTCTCCCATGCCGCAAAGGGGGCAGATATCCTTCTCTATGGTACCCCTTCTGTTTTTCAATTTCCATATTCCTAGTCTCCACCAAGCTAAGTCCATCCTCACTTTCTTATTATTTATTCTGACTTATTCTTCTTGTTCCCATGACGTTTTAATGTCCTTATAGTTACTTAATGTTCTTAATTCGTTGAGATGACTAGTTAATAAGTGAAACATTATACTGAAAGCAGAGTTCATGTTATTTTCACTCATGAAGTGTAGAAGATTTAAAGTACCTTCCACATTTAAATTTTTTCGCCTGTATGAAATTTCTAACTCCGAACGAAGGTTCCCTTTTTTGCAGGAAGGGATAGTACATTACGAATCATTCATAGTTTTCATCAGAAAATTATTCACGGAAAACACAAAATGACTCCTACTAAGAAACAAAGTTGTTTCCAAGTTTTCTGTGAAAGGGATAGCATAAATATCATACATAGTATACCATACATGCGCGTGTCGCTGGAGATCATTGCTTCCATACCTGTTGAGTCCATCTATAGAACAGCGTCAGATTGTCTTCAGAAACTGCGCTTGTACACGTGATTTTGTGCAAATATGTTAAGAACGAACTTTGAATTCATTTTTGAGTTTCAATAAGTCAAGTATATTCAAATGAAAAACATGTAAATGTTCAATCTTTTGACTTATTTTAATGTAAAATACTAAAATAGTTATTTTGTGCGAGATCGTGCGTATTTGCTTGGTTTCCGCACAAAACCAATCCGTGGAAAGTCTAAAATTCCACATTCAGTATTCCCAACCTAATACACATAACAATTTCCCTCTTCTTACCGCTTAAGTGACATATTAATTTTACTGCTTTAGGCTTTTAACATATTATTTTTAGAGACGTTCAATATAGTAATAATTATAAATTGGAAACTTACCACTGCAATTTCACCTAAATTGCACTGTTAATTATTGTTTGCAAATATTTGCAAAAATTAAGTAAACTCTACAACTCCACTAAAGTTACTGCATTCGTGACGCAAGTAACATTAAGGAAGCCGTGAAAAAATCAACAAGATTCCAGACTCATCATAGACTGGGGGGAAAAAAAGACAGACGTATATCACGGCCTGCTGGAGTATAATAAACACAGAAAACATTTTAAAGCAGCAATGTTGAAGATAAATATTTTTGTTTTGCAAATTTGCAGTCATTGAACAGAAACCAAGATGGAGATTTCATTGCAAATAATCAGAAATTCCTCTTTCAGGTATGTAATAAACGATCTTCGCACAAAATAATGTACGATACACGAGCAGTATGTTTTCTTTCAATTCTCGGAAATTAAAAAAGCTCAACTACGTTTCCCTTTTTCAAACTTTTCCTCGAACATGAAAACTTCAACATACGGCTCTTGTAACGCATATTACTATTACAATTGAAGGGCTCAGAGCCAAAGACGACCAACCCACAATTTTGTATTGTTCATTATTAAGCTTTTTTCAAAACTATACATTGATGTTATAGATTCATGATATTTTTTGTATTTATTCAATGTAGACCATTTAAAATAAATCGTGAAACCAATCATTTTTGTAAGGATCCTCTTAATATCACCTCTTATTTACTCATTTTGTAATTGTGGGTTAGTCGCCTTTGGCTCTGAGCCCTTCAATTACATTATTACATTATTTTTTGCATAATTATTTAACGCTGGAAATACAATATTTAGAGCAATATTATTCCAAAGTCTTCGCAAAACTATACTATAATGGTAACTAAATAACGATAAGTGCACTATATTGGGCCTATTTCAGCACACATGTTTACATAAAATATTAACAACTGTAGGCCTATGTTATTCAATCAGTATCTTCATATATATATATATATATGCATGATGTGTATAATATAATATAATATAATATAATATAATATAATATAATATAATATAATATAATATAATATAATTTTTTTTGTATAAAATATTATCTAGTAATGAAAAAATAAATTACTTCTAAAAAAATCTATCTATACTAAATAAATTTTACAAGAGCTGAACTCGGGAAGGGTACCCAAAACGCTCATTGCATTTCCGCGTTGAATTGCAATACTTAAACGTTGACGCAAATAAGTAGTGCAACGACGATCACTGGTAATGGAGAAAAAAAAAATTTGGCCGATGTTCAGTATAGTTTTATAGTATGAAGAATGTTTTCCTTAGCAACAAATTTCTGTGTGGAATTCTAACTTTCAAGGCCTAACAACAATAGCTTAAAAAAAAAAAAAAAAAAAAAAAAAACACGATCATGCAAAATAAAATTGTGATTTTCGAGTAAGATAAAATTTAACAGGCAGCAAGCGAAGGTGGTTATTTTTCCAGTAATAATATTAGTTGGCTCTCCGAGAGGTTGTGAACAATTGCTACACAAGGTATTTTTAATGGAAATTAACAAAACGCCACCACCCTCCATTTAATGATAATATGAATTGTGTGCACATACCCATTTTATGAACATCGGGAACATTGTATGCGACCTTTTAGTAAAATATAACAATTACAACTATATATAGAGAAAATGGATATACCAAAGATGAATGCCGAATTTACAACGAGTCATTAGAACAAAAGACTAAGTAAACAATTGAATGTGCAAATTTGGCTAACGCAAGAATACTTTTAGAGACACAGTTTTACTATGTACAAATATCATACACCAGGGATCACAGAAACAGCCAAAGTTGCCCTCTTTATGGGAGTATAGTCTATAATACTGGTTTTGTATTGTATAGCATGGCTTTATAAAGATATAACAAAACGTAATCAAAATTATTTCAGCAAACAAACCGAATATTATTCTATACACTGTATAAAAGGACTATCTTCATAACCGACATTACCCACGCAGCAGATCGTGACACCAACAAAGCAGAAGCTGAAATGATAGCGCAGTTCATTTCATTTAGTCAGTCACTTGAAGTGCAAAAAAAAAAAAAAAATGGATCTTGAGGCCAACGGAATTAACCTCAGAGCGAAAACGTAAGTTAACTTATATGCTGAATATTTTGAAGTCGTAAAATAAACTTATCCGCAATGTGATGAGGATATGAAATAGCCTGGAATGAGGTCTGCCACACGGACCTCCTAATCCTGAATTACAGATGGAGAATATAATTAAAGATAATAAATAAATAAATAAATAAATAAATAAAAATAAATAAACAAATATAAATATAAATAAATATAAATAAATAAATAAAAAATATAAATAAATAAATAAATAAAAAATATAAATAAATAAAAAATATAAATAAATAAAAATAAATAAATAAATAAAAATAAATAAATACATAAATAAAAATATAAATATAAATAAATAAAAATAAAAGTAAATAAAAATAAATAAATAAATAAATAAATAAAAATAAAAATAAACAAATAAATAAATAAAATATAAATAAATAAAAATAAATAAATAAATAAATAAATAAATAAATAAATAAAAATATAAATAAATAAAAATAAATAAGCAAAAATAAATAAATAAATAAATAATAAAAATATAAATAAATAAAAATAAATAAATAAATAAAAATATAAATAAATAAAAATATAAATAAATAAAAATAAATAAATAAATAAAAATATAAATAAATAAAAATAAATAAATAAAAATAAATAAATAAAAATAAATAAATAAATGAATAAAAATATAAATAAATAAAAATAAATAAATAAAAATAAATAAATAAATAAATAAATAAATAAATACATAAGTAAATCAGTAAATAAAAAATAAATAAATAAAATAAATTAAACAAATGAAATAAATTAAATTAATAAAATAAAATAAAATAAATTAATAAAATAAAATAAATTAAATTAAATTAATAAATAAAATAAATAATAGCACATTATGCAACGAGCCTATAATGATAGTAATTAAGACGCAAGTATGTTTGTTTATGAAACGAGAGCAAGCGAGTTTCATAATTTTCATACGAGCGTCTTAATTACCATTAGAGACAAGTACCATACGACTTTTTATGCTCGACCATATTTCTAACTTGAAATTATTCAAAATTAGGTCATGTTATGTTTATGTGCGAACTGACCTGAATTGTGAGATGTGCGCAGACGCGAAAGTATTGATTTTTTCCGAGGCCGAATGTCATTGACGTTGATAGAGAATAAGATGAGCATTAGTCTGATATAACCTGGAAATTGATTTAGAATTGAAAAACGAGATGACAAATTGAATTTATTTGAACATTATTTACAATTAACGCTAATTATTATAGTAACAGAACATAACCTTCTGCGACAGTATTGGATTTCCAGCCTCCGTGACTTTTCGCTAATTGTCATTCGATTGCATATCCGAGAATAATCGATACTTGCGGTTTTATAACGGTACAAAGGTGACTTGTCATTGGCTGAACACCTGAACTTTAATGAATAGGTGTACTTTAATGAGGTGCATTTAAAGAGCTACTACCAACCAGGTGTATAATTACTACATTTCGGCATGGTCGGGCATAAATAAATTAAATAAATTTAAATAATAAATGAATGAAAAAATAAAACATAAATAAATAAATAGATAAATAAATAAATAAATAAATAACAGTAACAATAATAGTATCAATAAGTAATAATAAATACCACCATCACCACTATTACTTCTAATAATAATGCTAAATAATACAATCACTCTCTTTTCAGAACATGGGAGGTGTGATAGTAGGAGGAAGAAGAATAAAGTGCGTAAGATTTGCTGCTTATATAGCAAAATTAGCAGAAGAGGAGACGATACTAAGTGATATGCTAGGCCTACTGGAGCTAAATGACAGCTGTGAGTAGTATGGAATGAAGATAAATGCAAGCAAGACGAAGACCATGGTTATCGGAAGCAAAATAAAGAGGTAAACTTGAAAATACTAAATGGGGCAGTAAAGCAAGTGGACAGCTTCAAATACTTGGGGTGTACTATAAGCAATAACATGAGATGCAGTCAGGAAGTCAAAAGGAGGATAGCAATGGGCAAAGAAACTTTTGATAGAGAAAGGAACTAAGGAAGAGACTAGTGAAGTGCTTTGTGTGGAGTGTTGCATTATATGGAGTAGAAACATAGACATTGCGACAAAATGAAGAGAAGCAATTAGGAGCATTTGAAATGTAGATATGGAGAAGAATGGAGCGTGTGAAGTGGACAGACAGAATAAGAAATGAAGGTATGTTGGAAAGAGTGGGTGAAGAAAGAATGATGCTGAAACTGATCAGAAAGAGAAAAAGGAATTAGTTGGGTTACTGGCCGAGAAGAAACTTCCTACTGAAGGATGCAGTGGAATGAATGGTGAACGGGAGAAGAGTTCGGGTCAGAAGAAGATATCAGGTGATAGATGACATTAAGATATATGGATCATATGCGGAGACTAAGAGGAAGACAGAAAATAGGAAAGATTGGAGAATGCTGTGTTTGCAGTGAAATGGAGAAGTATATACAAATGCATGAAATTCCTGTCCCTAGCCATCAGGAACGTAACACAAGATATGCTTGAAATGGTTTGACGAAAATGGGACAACCATCTGGATATTTGCCGTGGGGCATACATGGAGTGAATTTGAAGTCAAACTTCATATGAAATAATAATAATATTGAACTGCCCTCCCATTGAGGGTAGCCCTTACGGACTCAGTATATCCCCCAAAAAATTAATATAAATATGTAAACATAGATATTAAATTTCAAAGAAGGGAAACAAAGAAAAGGGCATGAAAAATTACAATTGCTATTAATGTGGCACCGTGTGATTAATTAGGATTTGGCAGGATTTTTTAACACAATTATCACAATGTCATCCCTCAGAGATGTTGGCAGAGCAAACTGCCGTCGAAATTCTTCGAAAAAAGCTGGTATAGTCCTTCGAGCACCCATAAGCAAGCCGAATATCTCAATATTTAGTACTGTTCAATATTAGTTTAAATACACTATCTACCAAAAAGTAATTGGGCACTGATTTTTGCCACTTTAGAACCTCTTGGTACCACCTCTTGTTGCTATAACAGCAGCCACCCTATCAGGCATGCTCTCCACTAGTTTGTGTAGGATATCCACTGGAATGCGTCGCCATTCCTCTTGCAACATGGCACTCAGTTGGACAATGGAAGTTGACCGCATCTTCCGAGACCTCAATCACTGGTCCAATTTGTCCCAAAGGTGCTCAATGGGATTGAGATCAGGACTCTGTGCAGGCCAGTCCAACCGGTGAACATTACTGTCTGCATACCACTGCACAGTAGCCGCCGAAACATGAGGCCAACTTCCATTGCCCAATTGAGTGCCATGTTGCAAGAGGAATGGCGACGCATTTCAGTGAATATCCATCACAAACTAGTGGAGAGCATGCCTGACAGGGTGGCTGCTGTCATAGCAACAAGAGATGGTACCACGAGGTTCTAAAGGAGCAAAAACAGTGCCCAATTACTTTTTGGTAGATAGTGTACTATAGTATTACAAACTGAAATAGGTCTAATCCAATAATTTATCGACACACAGTATTATTGATGGTCGTGATAATATTGTTTTTTTTATAACGTGATAAACTTTATTGTACATAAATAAATACATTATGGTTTAGAATAACAAGAACAGAGAAAGGAAAAACAAAAATAAAATAAAATAAAATAAAATAACTTGACTCTTGTTTATGGGTATTGCCCACTGGCAATCCCAAAAGTACTCTATATCCTCATATCACTATGAAGTTTTCTTTTTAGTCTTCTATGTGCTGGATCTTGCGGTGGATTAATGATAATGACTTGAAGTAGCGGATTCATGTGGTTTAGAAAGGATTTATACAGTCTGATGTAGCTCTGTCTTAGGACCTTCATCAACCTCAGGAATACAGAGATCATCGTGCAGGTTCTTGTTGCTGATATACCAAGGTGCACCAGACATCAGCCTCAAATAGCGATTTTGCATGACCTGTATTCTTCTTATTTGTGATGCAGAAGCAGATCCCCAAATTGAACATCCATATTGCCACACAGGGCGCACAATTGAAATATAGATAAGTCTCTTGTAGTGTAGAGGCAATGGAGACCTGTCTTGAATAATGTGTTTTAGCAGGTAGATTCTGTGTCTAATTCTTTTAACAATAGCCGATATGTGGTTATGCCAAGTAAGTTTGCTATCTAAGATTAATCCAAGATATCTGACAGATTGAGCCATTGGTACTTCTGAACCACATAATGTTACTGGATAATTTACAGTGTTTCTCTTATAAGTAAATTTGACTAAATTTGATTTTTGAGGATTCATAATTACTCGCCATTGCTTACACCATATGGAAATTTTTTCACAAAAAATGTTCAGTTGTTCTACTGCAGATTCACAAGTACCTTTACTAAGGATGGCAACGTCATCAGCAAAATGGGCTATTGTTAAGTGATCTTGAGTTGGAAAATCCGATGTATATAGAATATAAAGCAGCGGTCCCAAAATACTACCCTGAGGTACTCCAGATTGAACAATATTTGATTTTGACTGAGCAGATTCGTATTTAACAGAGAATGTACGTTGTGAAAGGTATGACTTGATTATTAAATAATAGGTATCTGATACATGTTCGATAATATTGTTGTTGGTGATTTGTGAAAATGTTAATGATGATATTCGCAGTGCTTTTGTTGATAATGATGATGATGATGATGATGATAGTAACAGCGTTATGGAAGTTGATTGTGACTTTTCTATTGATTGTGATGAATGCAGTGACAAAATAGTTGATGGTAATGTGAATTACACAAAAATGTACACGGCGTATCAGATTTCATACCCATTGAGTGTAACTGGGACTGACCCTTCAATGCTAACATTTGTAGTGAAAGAAATCCTTGTACCTCCGCGTTTTGTATCAAGTTAATTACAGGGGGCGAGCTTTGATGTTCTGCTGTGCATCGACAATGAAATCTCATTCTTTCCACTTCACTTTGTACAGTGCCAGGTGCAGATAAAACAGAACACAACACAAAATGTTTCCGCCTGATTTTCCACCAAATCAATTATTAGCCAAATAAGCTGTGAATAAACGTGTATAGTTGCATTAAATATTTTTGTGAACAATAAGCAGCCACATTTAGCCTGGGAGAAGTTTATTCTGAAATATTACTCAGCCATTTCATTCCAATTCTAGTCTAGCTCACATGTCCGCCTACATGTTCACATACCTTTCAAACTCCCTAAAGCATAACTGTCTATTTACTGTTTTCAGATTATTTTAAAGAGCTAAGAAAAATGATTTCAAATATTAAAATATAAAATGTGGTAAAAATTGTGATGTCTAGCAGAAAAAAAAATATTTATCCTAATAATTTTAAAATTTAAAGGAAAATTGAAGGGTTCAGGGCCATAGTGGGCTAAGCGCCACATATTAAAAACGGAGAAAACAAGGGTTAAAATTAAGTGATTACGATAACTTAATGAAACATATAGCAATTAATATCAAGTATGCATATTAAAACTAAATGATAAGTCAATCTTTATTAAACTATGATATTCAGAGCCATAGTGGGCCAAGCGTCATATATTAAAAACGTCGACACCAGTGGAGAAACGGTTAGCGCGTCTGGCGCGAAACCAGGTGGCCCAGGTTCGAATTCCGGTCGGGGCAAGTTACCCGTTGAGGTTTTTTCCGGGGTTTTCCCTCAACCCAGTTTGAGCAAATGCTGGGTAACTTTCGATGCTGGACCTCGGACTCATTTCACCAGCATTATCACCATTTCATTCAGACGCTAAATAACCTAAGATGTTGATACAGCGTCGTAAAATAACCTACTTAAATAAAAATATATATTAAAAATGTAGGTAACAAGGGTTAAAATTAAGTGATTGTCATAACTTAATGAAACATACAGCATGAAGTACAGTATGCATATTAAAACTAAATGATATGTCAATCTTTATTAAACTATGGTATTCAGAGCCATAATGGCCCAAGCGTCATATATTAAAAATGGAGATAACAAGGGTTAAAATTAAGTGATTATCATAACTTAATGAAACATATAGCATGAAGTACAGTATGAATATTAAAACTAAATGATATGTCAATCTTTATTAAACTATGGTATTCAGAGCCATAATGGCCCAAGCGTCATATATTAAAAATGGAAATAACAAGGGTTAAAATTAAGTGATTATCATAACTTACTGAAACATATAGCATGAAGTACAGTAAGCATATTAAAACTAAATGATATGTCACTCTTTATTAAACTATGGTATTCAGAGCCATAATGGCCCAAGCGTCATATATTAAAAATGGAGATAACAAGGGTTAAAATTAAGTGATTATCATAACTTAATGAAACATATAGCATGAAGTACAGTATGCATATTAAAACTAAATGATATGTCAATCTTTATTAAACTATGGTATTCAGAGCCATAATGGCCCAAGCGTCATATATTAAAAATGGAGATAACAGGGTTAAAATTAAGTGATTATCATAACTTAATGAAACATATAGCATGAAGTACAGTATGCATATTAAAACTAAATGATATGTCAATCTTTATTAAACTATGGTATTCAGAGCCATAATGGCCCAAGCGTCATATATTAAAAATGGAGATAACAAGGATTAAAATTAAGTGATTATCATAACTTGATGAAACATATAGCATGAAGTACAGTATGCATATTAAAACTAAATGATATGTCAATCTTTATTAAACTATGGTATTCAGAGCCATAATGGCCCAAGCGTCATATATTAAAAATGGAGATAACAAGGGTTAAAATTAAGTGATTATCATAACTTAATGAAACATATAGCATGAAGTACAGTATGCATATTAAAACTAAATGATATGTCAATCTTTATTAAACTATGGTATTCAGAGCCATAATGGCCCAAGCGTCATATATTAAAAATGGAGATAAGGGTTAAAATTAAGTGATTATCATAACTTAATGAAACATATAGCATGAAGTACAGTATGCATATTAAAACTAAATGATATGTCAATCTTTATTAAACTATGGTATTCAGAGCCATAATGGCCCAAGCGTCATATATTAAAAACGGAGATAACAAGGGTTAAAATTAAGTGATTATCATAAATTAATGAAACATATAGCATGAAGTACAGTAAGCATATTAAAACTAAATGATATGTCAATCTTTATTAAACTATGGTATTCAGAGCCATAATGGCCCAAGCGTCATATATTAAAAATGGAGATAACAAGGGTTAAAATTAAGTGATTATCATAACTTAATGAAACATATAGCATGAAGTATAGTATGCATATTATAACATAATGATATGTCACTCTTTATTAAACTATGGTATTCAGAGCCATAATGGCCCAAGCGTCATATATTAAAAACGGAGATAACAAGGGTTAAAATTAAGTGATTTACATTTCTTAATGAAACATATAGCATGAAGTACAGTATGCATATTAAAACTAAATGATAAGTCAATCTTTATTAAACTATGGTATTCAGAGCCATAATGGCCCAAGCGTCATATATTAAAAATGGAGATAAGGGTTAAAATTAAGTGATTATCATAACTTAATGAAACATATAGCATGAAGTACAGTATGCATATTAAAACTAAATGATATGTCAATCTTTATTAAACTATGGTATTCAGAGCCATAATGGCCCAAGCGTCATATATTAAAAACGGAGAAAACAAGGGTTAAAATTAAGTGATTTACATTTCTTAATGAAACATATAGCAAATAATATGAATTATACATATTAAAATACAGCATTTTCATTAAATATCGGACAAAACTGTTGATTAACGAGTCTATCTGCATGAAAATTTCTGGAGAGGTTCTCTGAACCACATACAATTTCTTAGGGCCGTATTCATAGACATTCTTAGCGCGGGCTTCCGGTGGATGATCAGCGTTTTTCGTATTCATAAATCAGTGTTACCGATATGATATGATCTGAATTCTGTACAAGTAACCAGTGGATAGCTGGGGCTAGTTTAGCACGCTCGTAGCGCGTGCTGCGAAATGTCTATGAACAACACCCTTAATGTTTAAAACAATTTTTTTTTTCAATAAAATTGGCAAAATTTCATCTCAGTATATTTTGTGTTAGAATCTAGTAATTGTTTTTCTAGACTCGTCTAAAAATTGGTATAGAGATAACTGCAGAAGAAACAATAGGATACAGAGAAGGTGCGAGTATTTAGAAACCTTGGGTCACAGAGAAAATGTTGGAAATGATGGAGGAAAGGAGAAAATGTAAAAACATCAACACAGAAGAAAGTAGAAGAAACTATAGGAAACTAAACAACGAAATTAGAAGAAAAACCGATAAGATGAAGGAAGACTCAATGAAAGAGAAATATAAAGACATAAAGGATCTATAGAGAAAAGGAAGATATGGTTTAATATACCGCGAAGTAAAATATTTGGACTTCACAAATAAGAACAGGACATCCATGTGATTGATAGAAGACGAAATCGGAAATAAAATAACAGACGAACAAGAAATATTGAACACATTGACGAAATTTGTAGAAGAGCTATGAGAGAAAAGGAATCGTCCAGATGACTTAGCTATAGAAGACGAATCAGCCATATCAGAAAACGAAAAAGGATTTTATATTCTAAGGGAAGAAGATGAACTAGCGCTTAGATAAATGAAGAATGTAGTGCAGTAGTGTGCCGATCTCAAAAATAGATACTCAATCAGTACAAGCAAACCATATATGAGAATGAAGGCATTAAACATACTAATTTGAAATAAAAGCAGTACAGACAGTAATGATAATAGTGCAATAATATTATTATGACAAAAAAGCAATCATAATATTGGCTACTTATAGAAGTAAGTGTTACAGCACTAGCAAACTACGTTTATATTAAAGTAAATGATTGAAAATGGTAGTCAAAGTAGCAATAACTAGGAAGTGGAGCTAGTCTGTTAGAGTAAAGGGCACAAAATAGGGAGATAATGAAGACATACCGAGTCTAGTGCGTGTCATTAGTAATTGAATTCAGCATCGCTAAATGCTCACTGTACTCCCAGACCTCTCACAAGTAATTGCTTTGTATGGCTGTCAACTTCTCTTATTTTCTTGCGGAGGATGAGACATCGGGCGGACCGCATGAGCTGAAAGCTGTAACTTCCATTCATTCTTTGACTACTAACACTAGCCAATCCATTACTTACAAACGGTTGCAACATTTAAGAATTCAGGTTTTCAGGTTTCGTGTTGTCGTAGTTGTGGAAGGAATTTTAAAAGTTAAATATAGCTATTTTAGAACTTTTTATTAACGACTTCATCAGAAATGGAGTTCAAATGATATTCAGTCTAATAAAATGATAAACTGTAATACTCAAGTAATACAGGGTGTCCGAATAAAAGGAATCCTAAATAAGAAAAACAGACTGAAGCAGGTCTAATTGTAAGACAGTTATAATTTCGGCCCAAGATTGTATAGTACGAGTAATTTTATAATAAAGAAACCAGAATTGAAATTATTATACAATAAATTATTGAAAAGCAATTGCTTGAACTGTTTTTAAAATCATAATAATTATTTTATTTAACAATGGCGTATTCTCAACTTAGTATGTTTATAAATTTATATATAATTACAATAAACAGTTTTTATACAAGTTAGTAATGCCGGACACTGTCACAGTTTAAAAGTAAACTACAAAAGTATGTTTTATCTCACGAAATCAGTTTCTGAAAAGTTGCTAGATTTATGCCGAAGTTTTTATCTTTAGTATTTTGGCAATAATTTCCTTTTGTTAGATTAATCCTTTCTCTTGTCTTTGTGCCAGGATACTAGAATAGGTTATTGTCCCTTAGTTAATAACTATGAAACTGAGTAAGACTGTTATTTTGTGTCTGTATTTGTTGTATATGTTTTTACTTCTTATTTGTTCTTTTTTGGATCATTTAATATGTTAGACTAATTTTTATTATTTTCAATTTCTATTTCTATGTTCAGTCGTTTTTATGTCATATTCATTCTGTTATTACTATAGATTAATTGCATTGATGTATAATTTTTCTTGTAGTTGTATTGCATTTCTGGTGGTGTGAAAGAGAAGGCCTGATGGCCTTAACTCCACCAGAATAGATAGATAGATAGATAGATAGATAGATAGATAGATATAGATAGATAGAGATAGATAGATAGATAGAGATAGATAGATAGATAGATAGATATATATATATATATATATATAGATGGATGGATGGATGGATGGATAGATAGATAGATAGATAGATAGATAGATAGATAGATAGATAGATAGATAGATAGATAGATAGATAGATAGATAGATAGGCAGATAGATAGATAGGCAGATAGATAGATAGGCAGATAGATAGATAGGCAGATAGATAGATAGGCAGATAGATAGATAGATAGATAGATAGATAGATAGATAGATAGATAGATAGATAGATAGATAGATAGATAGATAGATAAATAAGTAAATAAATAAATAAATAAATAAATAAATAAATAAATAAAGAAGTTTATTAATGTCATGAGCAACAGTTTGTTGCAATAGAGATGCCACTTGCGTAGAGGTCTTTTTTCGTCTTTCTACTCTACAAATTTCTGGAACGGACCATAGATGACTTCTCCGTTTCCTAAGTCCAGTGTTGCCTACATTTAGGGCAGTCCGGAAACTTATTGATTATCCCTCGTATAAGCAAAAATGCCTCAGTTAACATGAGTCCGCCAACAAATAGTTTACGAGATACTGAACATTTTATGTTAAGATCTGCCACTGACTAGAGAAGTACTAGTGTAGAAATAACAAGCGTTTCGTCATGCAAGTGAGAACTATCTCTTAAAAAACTCTGGCTATTACAATTTTTTCAACAACAATGATTCACTCAAAGCTTAATTTTGTCGATCTTAAGAGTTTATATGAGCAGCTAAATGTTCATAGGCTATTTGTCAACTATCTGCGAGCTGTCTGCGCAGTTTGTGGGGTGGTCTCGACATAAACTAATGAAAAGTTCTCTTGTAAGGTAAATAAATGTGAATAATTTCATTAGTTTACATCATTACTTATTTCTGCCTATTATACTCCACAGTTCGCGTATGAAATCGAAGCTGTATCATAAAAAACTATGATCGAACACAGGGAATGAGTAATTCAAGGACTCAAATATATCGAGTTGTTCGGTAATATGGAATAATTATAAATAAACCAATTGAAACCTAACTAAAATTACCTAATGAAATATTTACCAGTTATAATTATGTGTATGTATTTATTCACACTGCAATGGGTATATACCCGGTGGCAGTGGTAACTAATTACACTCAATAAAGACAATAATAAACACAATTAATAAAAAATACAATTAATAATAATACTAATAATTAATACTAACAATAATTAATAATAATAATAATAATAATAATAATAATAATAATAATAATAATAATAATAATAATAATAACAACAGGGAATATCCTAAATTAAATGAAGCACGATCGGTTAAAATAACATTTAAAGTAAATCTAATTTGTACCTTAAACCTATGTTCGAACTAAAACCCACGAGTATGATATGTTCATATCTGCACAAGTACCTCATATCTGCACAAGTATCATACCACTGAATTAGATAAACAAGCGAGAAATGAGAAAAGTAAAAATCGAAAAGAGAAAAATGAAACGTTTAAAAGTTGAGAAGGAAAAGTATAAAAATAAAAAAGCGAGAAGTGAAAAGGAGAAAAATAAAAACCAAGAAGTGAAAAGTAGAAAAATAAAAAACTGCAACGGGAAAAGGAGAGAAATAAAAAGTGAGACTTGCGAAAAAAATCCAGAAAAAAATACGAAAAAAAATATAAAAAGCGAGAAGTGAAATGGAGGAAAACAAAAAGACGGAAAGTGAAGAGGAGAAAAATGAAAAAGCGAGAAATGGCAAAAAGTGAAAAGGAAAGAAAAGTTAAAAACCAGAAATATAAAGCAGAAAAATAAAGAAGCGAGAAATAAAAAGGAGAAAAATAAAAGAACGAGAAGTGAAAAAAAGAAAAAAGAGCAAGAAATGGAAAGGAGAAAAATGAAAATGCGAGAAGTGAAAAAGAGAAAATAAAAAGGTGACAAGTAAAAAGGCGAAAAATAGAAATGAGAGGTCAAAAGAAGAAGAATAAAAATGAGAGAAGTGAGAAGAAGAAAGATAAAACGAGAAGTAACAAGTAGAAAAATAGAAAGGCGAGAAGTGAAAAGTATAGGCCTAAATATAAAAATGCGGGAAGTGATATGGAGAAAAATAAAAAAAATCGAGAAGTGAAAACGAAAAAATAAAAAGGGGAAGTAAAAGGAGAGAAATAAAAAATCTAGAGACGAAAAGGAGAACAATAAAGAAGTGAGAAGTGAAAAATATAAAAATGTAGAAGTGAAAGGAGAAACTTTTTTACTTGGTTATTTAACAACGCTCTTTCAACTACTAGGTTATTTAGCGTCGATAGAATTGGTGATAGTGAGACGGTATTTAGCGATATGAGGCAGAGGATTCGCCATAGATTACCTGACATTTGCCTTACGGTTGGGAAAAACTTAGGAAAAAACCCAACCTGGTAATCAGCCCAAGCAGGAATCGAACCCACGCCCGAACGCAACTCCGGATCAGAAGACAAACGCGCTACCGTCTGAGCTACATCGGTGGCTAATGGAGAAAAAAACGTCAGAAGTGAAAAGGAGAAAAAAATAAAAAGCGAAGAATGAAAAGTATAAAAATAAATATTCGAGAAGTGAAAAGAGAATACATGAAAAATCGAGAAATCAAAATAAACAAAAATCGGAAAATGAAAGGAAGATAAGTGAAACGAAGTAAATAATCGAATGAACCTGCAAATATTAAAATTGGTGATGTAAACAATAATAATTATTGTAATAATTATTATTACTAGTAAAATTAATAATGAATTGAGGCAATAATCAAATTACTCATTACAGAAATTATTAAATGCATTATTAAAATATTTTAAAAAAATTTCTGGTCATTAATTTTTCAGTCGATTAGTTTACGACGCTGTATCAACTACCAGGTTATTTAGGATCAATGGTAAGCCTACTGGTGGTAATATCGAGATGGTATTTGGCGAGATGAGATCGTAAATTCGTTATGAAATTACCTGAAATTTGCCTTACAGTTAGAGTAAAGCTCGTAAAAATCCCAACCAGGTAATCTGCCCAAATGGGAAACGAACCCTCACCCTCCCGCAGTCTGCGTACAGCAAGAAGACGCGTTACCGCCTAAGCTACGTCGCGCTGGCTGATCATTAATTAAAATAACAAAGTATAATAATAGCTAATCACCTCATTAAATAAAGAATCAGGCAAATGAAGTAGGTAAAGGTATAAAATAAATTTTATTGGAAATGTATATATACGTAAATATTTACAGATAAGCACATGACGTTTGCTAGGATCCTAATGAGGAGTGAGTGAGAAGTGTTTGTACACAAGGGGTGGACGCTGTTCCGAGGTCGCCTGTGTCCTGTCAGCGGACGGCGATCATGGGGGCATTTCCTTGAATCAAGTCTCCTTCATGGGAGGACTCGGTCTGACCCTCGGAATTACCAGACCGTTGACAGAGATGGACGACTTCATCTAGGCTGTAACTACAGATCACAAAATACATTGTTTTTCTCTCACCAGTTGAGTGTGAGCAAGGACTTTCCTGACCGTAGACATCAACTACTTGAAACATAGCTCTGTTTCTGCTTAATATTTTTTATTGCTGCTACTCTAGAGACATCGGAGTTCAACCTGTGAAATACTCTGCGGGAATTTTATTGTTCATGGTGTTTTAATGAGATACACTGCTCCATCGATTTAGTAGAATGCGTTTGAGTCTAAAGAAAACAGAAAACAGTACAACGTGGTCTGAGAATCCAAGCCCTCGTATGCCGGTAAGGCATCATGTGACAAAACCTTCACGTCTCAGTATTTTCAACAAAGTAAAAAATGTTATTAAACGCCTAGAAAATGGCGCAAATGTTAAGGATATTGCTGGAGAGTTTAAGTTAATATTTATTTAGTCATTTACTTACTTATCTATTTACTTATTTATTTAGCCATTAATTTAGTAATTCATTTAGTTATTCGTTATTTATTTAGTTATTTAATTCAATTCATTCATTTGCTTAATTATTTATTTACTAATTTATTTAGTCATTCGTTTATTTATTTAGTTATTCATTCATAATTTAGTTATTCATTCATGATTTAGTTATTCATTCATGATTTAGTTATTCATTCATTCATTCATTCATTCATTCATTCATTCAATTATTTAGACATATGTTCATTTATTTAGTTATTCATTCATTTACTTATTTTTTACTTATTTATTTATTTGATTATTTATTTAGTCATTCATTTAGTCACTGGTTCATTTATTTAGTTATTCATTCATTTAATTATTTATTTAGTCATTACTTCATTTATTCATTCATTCATTTACTTATTTATTTAGTCTTTCGTTCATTTATTTAGTTATTTATTTATTTATTTATTAGTCATTCATTTAGTCATTCGTTCATTTATTTAGTTATTCATTTACTTATTTATTTAGTCATTCGTTCATTTATTTAGTTATTGATTAATTTACTTATTTATTTATTTTGTCATTCGTTCATTTATTTAGTTATTCATTCATTTACTTATTTATTTATTTAGTCATTCATTTAATCATTCGTTCATTTATTTAGTTATTCATTTATTTATTTATTCATTTATTTATTTATTTAGTCATTCGTTCATTTCTTTAGTTATTCATTCATTTACTTATTTATTTATTTAGTCATTCGTTCATTTATTTAGTTATTCATTCATTTACTTATTTATGTATTTATTTGCTTATTTATTTATTTATTTATTTACTCATTCATTTAATCATTCTTTCATTTATTCAGTTATTTATTTATTTAGTCATTAATTTAGTTATTCATTCATTTACTTATTTATTTAGTCATTTTTAGTCATTCATTTAGTAATTCGTTCATTTATTTAGTTATTTAATTCATTCATTTACTTAATTATTTACTTAGTCTTTCATTTAGTCATTCGTTCATTTATTTATTCTTTCACTCATATATTTATTTATTCATTCATTTATTTACTTATTTATTTAGTCATACGTTCATTTATTTAGTTATTCATTCATTCATTTATTTACTTATTTATGTATTTATTTGCTTATTTATTTATTCATTCATTTAATAATTCGTTTATTTATTCAGATATTCATTCATTCATTTAATTATTAATTTATTTAGTCATTCGTTCATTTAATTAGTTATCATTTACTTATTTATTTATTTACTCATTTATTTAGTTATTCATTCATTTACTTATTTATTTACTTACTTATTTAGTCATTCGTTCATTTATTTAGTTATTAATTCATTTACTTATTTACTTGTTATTTGCTCATTATTTATTTATTTATTTACTCGTTTATTTAGTTATATATTAATTAATTATTGCATTACATAGACATATATTCTAGGAAATAAAATTAATTTGTATTAACGTTGTATCAGATTCAATTTTTATATTGAATTAACAACTCTTAAATAGCCATTCCCGTATGATCTTTGTTTTCCTGTCCATAATATTCCTAGACTTTCATACTTTACCAAGACCAGACTACACAGTCTGGACTTGGCACAACCTAAACATGATGCTTGCCGATTGCTCCGCGTGTTATATCTAAGTGGGTAAACATTAACTTTCTCCTATATCGACGGAGCAGTGTATCCCATTTTTTAATTAGCTGTAACTCTGCGTCCATAGGCGACTTTTAAATTGTAAGTAGATTGAAAGGATGCACGAAATCAGGAGTTTTATTGGATACCTACTGGTTGATGACAATTTGCCTTGGATATAATGTTATAATCAGGGACAGGTATTTATGGAGATTAATTTTATCATTTGTGTTTTTTTTTAATATTGGTTTCGGCGGAGATTGTTGGAGATTGATTTATACTCTTAGAGGAGATTAATGGAAATTTTGGAAAATACAATTATTTTGGAATTGAGTATTAACTCAGTATGAATATTACTTTCCAAATAATTAACGTTAAAGGTTCGTTGGATTCTGGTAAAGGTGCGGTATGGCCAATAGACATTATTTGTTGGATTGAGACTGTATTTAACACACATTCATTAAAAAAAAAACTTGCAGAACTCAAATGAATACTTTCAAATTATCAGTTAAATGTTGACTTCTCCGTCTTTTGAGTTCACTAATGTAATCAGAACACCTGGAATGCCATGTAATGTAGTCTACTTGAATATATAACAAATTCAAGTGAAAACAATTTCCAAAAAAGAACTGAGAATATTAAATTCGCTATAAAACGACGCAATAGTAATAATTCGCGAATGTGTTCATATTTCGCTATTAGAACTCTCTTTCGCGATTTGTCGCGATTGTTTTATCCGCATATTATCAATCAGAATCACTTAATACGTACAGATTAGTAAAAATCTATTGTATATATATATATATTATGTCATGATTTTCGCGATCTCCATAAATACCCGGCCCTAGTTATAGTGTTCAGTGTTGTTCGTATAACCTTTCATCTCTCAGGCTATGTAAATTCTCAAAATACAAGGATATGATTGTCAGAAAATCCTCATGTGTTTCATGAGACATCATTTAATTCAGAAAAAGTTGGAATGTTCTATGCAGTATTCGGTCACAGGATCACTGGATCAATTGTTATTCAAGAAACTGTAAATACTGCGTATAAGAATATTTTCACGGACTTCATGGAGCAGCTAGACGACATCGAACTTACGCAGGGATATTTTAAATACGAGGCGCATCCAGAAAGTAAGTTTCCCGATTTTTTCCCCTTGGAAGTAAACGTAATTAGCCGTGTCAATTGCGCATGCGTAACAGGTCTATGACGTATAAATCATATGCCAGCCGGACAGGTCCCGCCTGGTGCCAGTAGCGTGGCAGCAGTGGTCCGAAATGGAAGCGCTTATTCCTTATCCCGCCGCCTGCGAGGTTCGGTCAGTGATAAAGTTCTTTAATGCATAAAGCATTTCGCCAATTGAAATTCATCGGCAGCTCTGTCAGGTCTATGGGCCGAACATCATGAGTAAGCAGATGGTGCGTCGCTGGTGTAGGCAGTTTTCCGAAGGTCGTCAAAGTGTCCATGATGAAGAGCGCAGTGGGCAACCGTCCCTCATCAATGATGATCGTGTTGAGCTGGTGCGGCAATGCATCATGGAGAACCGTCGCATCACGATTACGGAGCTGAGCAGCCATTTTCCGCAGATATCGTGATCCTTGTTGCATGAGATTGTCACTAAGCACCTGCTGTTCAAAAAAGTGGGTGCCGAAAAACCTGACACCCGAACACAAAATGCAACGTTTAGGAGCAGCACTGACATTTCTGCAACGGTATCACGATGACGGCGACGAGTTCCTCGACAGGATCGTCACGGGCGATGAGACTTGGATTTCGCACTTCACCCCGGAAACCAAGCAGCAGTCAATGCATTGGCGGCATAGTGGATCTCCGGTCAGGACGAAATTCAAACAGACGCTGTCGGTACGGAAAGTGATGTGCACGGTGTTCTGGCACAGGAAGGGCATTCTGCTCATTGTCTTCCTTCCAAGAGGTGAAACAGTGAACGCTGACCGTTACTGTGAAACACTGCGAAAATTGCGACGTGCCATTCAAAACAAGAGGCGTGGAATGCTTACTGCAGGTGTTGTGCTCCTCCATGACAATGCTCGTCCACATACGGCTCGGCGCACAGCAGCTGTTTTGACGGAATTTGGCTGGGAGTTATTTGATCACCCACCCTACAGTCCTGATCTTGCTCCCAGCGATTTTCACGTTTTCTTGCACCTCAAGAAATTCCTGTCCTCCGGTGAGCGTTTTGGCAACGACGAAGAGCTGAAGACGTCTGTCACACGCTGGTTCCATTGACAGGCGGCAGAGTTCTAGGACAGAGGGATACAAAAGTTGATCCCACGATACGACAAGTGTCTCAATTCTGATGGTGGCTATGTTGAAAAATAGCTGAAACATTGCTGTATCTGTTGCCAATAAATGTTTTCCTGAAAGTGTGTGTTCTTTTTTTTTAATAGGGAAACTAACTTTCTGGATGCGCCTCGTAGGATGGCGCCACATGCCACACCTTAATGAATCTATGACACGCACCAGCAGCTTCTTCAAGGACCGTCTTATCTCTAAAGTTTTGTGGCCTCCAAGGTCACCATACTTTACATCAACGGATTGTGTTCCGTGGGGCTATCTCAAGGGAAGAGTTTACAGAAACAGCCCACGAACCATCCAGAATCTGCAGACAAATGGCTACGGGCATGAGGGCACCGAAGTTTCGTATAAAATTATGTTTCTCGCAACTGTCTCACCATATCTACGACAATATTGTATAAATCGGCTGTGATATTTATTTACAAATATTTAAAAGTGGGTTGTGTTTAAATTATAACTGATATTGGATTTTAATAATTTTAACAGTCTAAAATATTAGGCTATACAAAACAAATTACACGACTGTATGTGCTAATAAAATTTCTACATTGTCTAAAACTATGATACCGTATTGTTTTTCTCAAAACATTGGTTTTCAAGTTAAGCTGTTATTGCACCCAGTGCGTCAATTACACTATTTTACTGATGAAATGACGGAAAATTCTAGATTTTTAATATAAAAAAATGAAGTCAAATGTAAGGGATATTATGAAAAAACTTCGAAGGAGATGAATTGTTAGATAATAACAAAAATATTAATGAACTTTTGCCCCCATTCCATACTGAAAATGTGCAATAAACTTTGGCATTAAACCGTATTTTGTAGTAATTAATGATATGCGTCAGGAAGTTCAGAAGTTTGAGCTCTTACACAGATTATGTATGAACTTGAGATATTATTCAACTTTTCTACTGCGAATCTGTTAAAATGTAACTTGTGAAATTATGCAACGTAAGTACAAACAACTCTCTTATGGCCGATTTACATGTATTAACAATAATTTAAGGACCTTTGGGTCGAGTTAATAATAGTTTTAAGTCTTTTTATGCTTGAAAAATGATGGAGTAACTCCAATAAAACACAGCGATTAAACTGAGAGCTTCAGACTATGTCAATAAAATGACCCGATTTTAGTCTTTATTGAGACCGTATCATATTCGGCTCAGCTAGTTAATCTCTTCTATACCCAAGCCAAACATAAAGGGACTGAGGCGTGTATGTTAACACTGGATTAAATGTATAAGATACATAAAGGAGAGCAATTTTAAGTTGTTATTTTTTTCACGTCGATGGTCATAATGCTTTTTGTTACCTGCACGTGTGTTAAATCAAACTTTAAAGCCACGGTTAAGTTTACACTTCAAATGAAAGGAAAATAAATTTAATGTATATTTTACTGGAATTCCCGTGAAACATTCGCAGGAAAAAAAAAAAAAAAAAAAAAAAAAAAAAAAAAAAAAAAAAAAAAAAATCTCGGTAACAAAAAAATAAATTTAAAATATAGTGAAAGCTAGATATAGCGCGGATTCGGACATAACATTATAGAAAATATGGTTAAAAAACTTACCATTATCAGTAGCTATCAATTCAGTGAAGATCTTTTTCTTCTGCGGTGAGATTTTTTTAACTTGTCAAGTGAATAAAACGTTACGAAAATGTCAACATCCATAAGTTAGCAACATCCATGAGTTATAGTCGCGACGCTGCTATTCCCGGAGTGACTCCTCTTCTTTGCTTACGTCTTAGGAAGTGAAGGCTCTATAAAGTCTAGGTAGGAAGTATCGTTCGCCATTTTTGTTCTTTCGTTGGCGAGCTACCAGACGAGGAATGTATTTGCCGCACCGTTAAACATTATCATGTCGTAGCTCCTATTATAATAAATCAAACGCACTGTACTTGAGCAAATAATTGAGCGGCAAATAACGTCCTCGTGTGCTTTCTGCGAATGCCAACGAAAGAGCCAACATTTATCCAGCCTTAGGAAATGCATAACGTCTTCATCAGCGAACCACAAGACGCACACGTTTAAATGTAGCCGACCTGCAACGTGATTGGCTGCCGGAAATTAGAGCGACGGGACTATAGTATATCATACTATTCTAACATCACTTGTTTAGCAACGAGCTAGATTCTTGCATTAATATAGTGTTCGATAAATGAATGGACTTACTTTCTTGTACGAGCATGAATTATATGTCTTATATTTTCTCTTATTATAGACCAATATTAATGCAATGTAATTTTAACACTACTTAATCTTAATTTTAATCTTAACAACGCATAAATTTAACACCTCAATCTTTTAACACGATATAATTTCAACAATATGTAATAGTAATTTTAATCTTAACAACGCATAAATTTAACACCTCAATCTTTTAACACGGTATAATTTCAGCGCTATGTAATAGTAATTTTAATCTTAACAACGCATAAATTTAACACCTCAATCTTTTAACACGGTATAATTTCAGCGCTATGTAATAGTAATTTTAATCTTAACAACGCATAAATTTAACACCTCAATCTTTTAACACGGTATAATTTCAGCGCTATGTAATAGTAATTTTAATCTTAACAACGCATAAATTTAACACCTCAATCTTTTAACACGGTATAATTTCAGCGCTATGTAATAGTAATTTTAATCTTAACAACGCATAAATTTAACACCTCAATCTTTTAACACGGTATAATTTCAGCACTACGTAATAGTAATTTTAATCTTAACAACACATAAATTTAACACCTCAATCTTTTAACACGGTATAATTTCAGCACTATTCAATAGTAATTTTAATCTTACCAACACATAAATTTAACACATCAATCTTTTAACACGGTATAATTTCAGCGCTATGTAATAGTAATTTTAATCTTAACAACGCATAAATTTAACACCTCAATCTTTTAACACGGTATAATTTCAGAACTATGTAATAGTAATTTTAATCTTAACAACGCATAAATTTAACACCTCAATCTTTAAACACGGTATAATTTCAGCACTATGTAATAGTAATTTTAATCTTAGCAATGCATAAATTTAACACCTCAATCTTTTAACACGGTATAATTTCAGCACTATGTAATAGTAATTTTAATCTTAGCAATGCATAAATTTAACACCTCAATCTTTTAACACGGTATAATTTCAGAACTATGTAATAGTAATTTTAATCTTAACAACGCATAAATTTAACACGTAACACTTTTAACACGGTATAACTTCAACACGACGCAATAGTAATTTTAATCTCAACAACGTATAAATTTAACACCTCAATCTTTTAACACGGTATAATTTCAGCACTATTCAATAGTAATTTTAATCTTAACAACGCATACATTTAACATATCAATCTTTTAACACGGTATAATTTCAGCACTACGTAATAGTAATTTTAATCTTAACAACGCATAAATTTAACAACTCAATCTTTTAACATGGTATAATTTCAGAACTATGTAATAGTAATTTTAATCTTAACAACGCATAAATTTAACACCTCAATCTTTTAACACGGTATAATTTCAACACTATGAAAAAGTAATTTTAATCTTAGCAAGGCATAAATTTAACACGTAATACTTTTAACACGGTATAATTTCAACACGACGCAATAGTAATTTTAATCTCAACAACGTATAAATTTAACACCTCAATCTTTTAACACGGTATAATTTCAGCACTATTCAATAGTAATTTTAATCTTAACAACGCATAAATTTAATACCTCAATCTTTTAACACGGTATAATTTCAACACTATGAAAAAGTAATTTTAATCTTAGCAAGGCATAAATTTAACACGTAATACTTTTAACACGGTATAATTTCAACACGACGCAATAGTAATTTTAATCTCAACAACGTATAAATTTAACACCTCAATCTTTTAACACGGTATAATTTCAGCACTATTCAATAGTAATTTTAATCTTAACAAAGCATAAATTTAACACCTCAATCTTTTAACACGGTATAATTTCAACACTATGAAAAAGTAATTTTAATCTTAGCAAGGCATAAATTTAACACGTAATACTTTTAACACGGTATAATTTCAACACTACGCAATAGTAATTTTAATGTCAACAATGTATAAATTTAACACTAATGCCCGGTTTCTGGAAAGACAGTTATCTGTAAAACAGATCTGAGATTTAACATGCTTATATGTTTAAAATGAGTTTCCGAAACAACAGTTATCGTTAGCTTTACAGTTATCTGTGCTTCAACTGGTAACTATACCTCGGCCTGTAGTTACCTGGCTGTTAGTACTTTTCGAACAAATACCGACATGCGGCGCTACTGCATTACTGTTTCGTAATCTATAGTAACTGATATTAAATAATAATATAGACTGCAATAAATTAATTTATTATATTATCTGTATAGTTTTAATTTTGGCGTTTAATTTACGTAACTTACGATAAATGTTTTACTTTCTATGGCATATTACGATAATAATATGTGTTTATAATGACAATTTCGAACATCTTAAGCTTAATTTTCGTCATAAACTTCAGATTGTATGTCGTCAGTCAAGGAATATTTTATTTTTTAGGTGTTCTACCAATGCCAATGGCATTTCGGGCTCTGAAAAGTTCATTTGAATACATTAAAGCATTTATATGGGCAAATGTAAAATATTTTAGCATGTTTATCAATTTGGCTGTCATAGCCACCACAGCTGAATACGGTTGCAGTTTTGAAGCAGAAGTTACATCTAGCTCTCTCTTCATTAGTATTATTTACCTCGATAATCACGCCAAATGCCAACAATTATTGGTTTTTTATTCATATTACGATTGAGTTGGAAGTGTAAATGTACTGTACACTATCGTTTATCATACGATTCTTTAATTAAAAAGTCTTGCATCTACTAGTGCAGAATTCACTGTGTACCTATCAGCCATATTACTACCGAAAACTTCTGCAAACAAAAGTAACTATAAATAACTAAAAAATCACTAACAAAATACTAGTGGAGACATCTATGGACGACAATAGATACTGAACTTGAAGTTACCTCAACTGTTAGTTGCAAGCGCTGACAAATCAACATTTAACTTTGCAGAAACTCATGAAAGTTATCAGTGCAGTTAAATTTATAAGAGCAGCTAAGTAACTGTAGGTTAACTGACGCGTACCAGAAACCGGCCATAAGACTTCTAACACGATATAATTTCAGCACTACGTAATAGTAATTTTAATCTAAAAAAGTAAACTATTTTAACACTTTTAAAGTTTAAAGCTTTCACATTTTAACAATAAGTGTTACTAAATAAACTATGAGGAGAATACAGGAATAATTATTTATCTTACAAATGACTTATATTGACCAATATTTTTGAGTGAAATGTTTTATTGAAACGAACGCATAATGGACTTCCAGCCACTTGTAATAAAAAGTCATAAGACAAATGAGGCGAAGTTAAAATTAAATGTTATGACGTATCAAAGTGAATAAAAATGCATACAGTTCAAACTCGATTTAGAAAGTTGTCACTTACAAAATCGAATTAAATAGAAATGGATTACGTGCAATACAGAATTTAATTTATAGTAATTAAATGTGACTTTGCCATGACCTGTGCATACATACGTACAAATCAGAATTACGTATAACTGGCTTACATATAACCCAGGTTCTATTTCATAAAATAAAATGACACTAATTAATTGATTGATGGAGCAATTAATACAAATGAATAGTATAGACATACATATAGTCGGATTTATGAAACCTCCTATGTGACAGTAAAAAGCATAATTTTCTCAAAAGGAAGGAAAAAGTAATTAAATATCTATAGGCCTACAGAAGAATATTAGATAATTCAATAGAAAATGTTGGTGAATACGATGTACATTAATTACATCATAGAGGATCAGTGTAGGCCTATTGATATTTTAATTAATTTTTTCTTCCTCCTGAAAATTATGCTCTGTACTGTCACATAGAAGGTTTCATAAAAACAACAATTGGCGAATAAAATAGGACAGAAGCTATACAAAGAGAAGAATATAGAACATTGTACAGTGCAAGTCAACGAACTCTTTTTTCTAGTGTGTCTTCAAAACCATTCGAGATTACACAAAAAATGTTTTTATACTTGGCACAATACTATGAAATCTAAGGGTTGGAATAAATAAAGTAATACTGACAAACAAATACGGGAAGTTAAATGCTAGTCTTTAAATTGTTTACATACAAAAGCACTTCCTTCTTAGCTATCTACAATTAAATAATAAAGCTCTGTACGTCACAATAAAACTGAAACATCTCTGTTAGGAAAGAAATTATAGAATACAGAATTTCCTGGGGAAAATGCTTCCCCCAAACTCATATTGGTCACGTCTTAATGTTCGTTCTTGCCAGACACACGCATAGTGGAAGTAGAATTCAATGGAGCACGTGGCATTAAAAACAAATGTTCAAAATGTTCTAATACGACTCACTCTCAAGAGATGAGACCAACCGCACCGAAGGAAGCGTCTTTGGAGCAATGGACGCACGCAGTTTTCTTAATAAATCTTTCATGTTTTCTCTTGAAAGTGATTCGGTCGTGAAGCACGTTCTTTCACATAACTCCACAAGAAAATTCTATTGGCATCAGGTCAGGAGACCGCGCAGGCCTACAGTATTTGGCTTGGATTTCCGAGGGCCGTAACTCACATATGCAATAGTCTCCGAAGTCTCCTGACTTGAATTTATCATCTGTTTGGAGTTACCTACTTTAAATGTTTTGTACATTATAGCCCTCTTTATAATGTTAACGAACTCAGGGAAATCATTATTAATGGTTGTCACTGCACTAGAGACACGCCAGATATAAATGCAGATTTGAGCAGCAGGCTACAACGTGTGCATAATGCGTGTGTCCGTTATATTTGCAAAATTCGTAAGTATGATCATGTTTCCCCGTCTTTCCAAAATCTGTCTTGGCTAAGGCTAAGTGACCGACGAGCCCTGCATTCTCTTATTCTCTTATTTCAAACTCTGCGCACCGCTACCCCAATCTATTTGGCTTCTCGTTTTCAAAATTTATCCGCATATCATCAGCTAAGTATCAGGTCTCATCAAAACAATTTACTCATTATACCCTACCACAAGACATCTTTATATTCTTCATCTTATACAGTTTCAGTTGCTAGAAATTGGAACTCGCTTCCGAGTGATGTAAAGGGTTGTTGGACAATAACTTCATTTAGGTCAGAATTACATAATTTCTTGCTTAACAGATTAATTACTGTTTAATATTTGTTACTTATAATGAAACTAACATCTGTCCATTCTTATTATTATCATTAATTTTTATAAATAGAATACAAAACCTCTAATGGCAAAATTTCATTACATTAATATTCTCATTACATAAATATATTTTAGATATATATTTTGCTCCCTATAACATAGTTCTAAAAACTTATATTAAATTAAGTCTCATAATTTTACTAGTTATCTCAAATTAATTATAATTGATTGAATTAAATTAGCTCATAAATTAAGTTTCTACTTCATCTTGTAAGTTTATCTAAATTTAAATAAACATGTACTAGTCGTTAAAACTTAACTGAAGAATATTGCTGGATAATATTCGTAATTTAAATATGTGTAGTTATAAATGCTCACGCCCCTACAGAAGAGAAAGACGACCATATAAAGGATAGCTTCTATGAGGAATTGGAACATACTTTTGATCAGTTACCTAGATATCACATGAAAATTTTACTGGGGGATTTCAACGCTAAAGTAGGACGGGAGGATATTTTTAGACCAACTATTGGAAAAGAGAGCCTACACGCAATTAGTAGTGACAATGGAGTTAGATTAGTCAACTTTGCCACATCGAAAAATTTAATTATCAAAAGTACAACATTCCCCCATAAGGATATACATAAATATACTGGGACTTCTCCAGATGGATTGACACACAACCAAATAGATCACATCTTGATAGATAAACGGAGACATACTAGTATAGTAGATATTCGAACTTTCAGGGGTGCAGACTGTAATTCTGACCATTATTTGGTGATTGGAGAATTAAGAGAAAGATTATCAGTGGCCAAGCGAGTAGAGCAACAAGTTAATATTATTAAATTCAATATTTTTAAATTAAAGGACGAGGAAGCTAAGCAAAATTATCAGGTCGAAATTTCGAATAGGTTTGCCACTTTAGAAAGTTCCGACGAAGTTGAGAAAGAATTAGATGTTAATAGCGTGTGGGAAAATATCAGAGATAGTATCAAAATTGCAGCTGAGCAGAGCATAGGTTATTATGAAACTAAGAAAAAGAAACCGTGGTTTGATGAAGATTGTTACATGGTAGTAGAAAGAAGGAAACAGGCAAAATTGAAATTCTTACAGGATCCAGTTGAGGAGAAGAGAGATAATTATTTCAATGAAAGACGGGAAGCAAGTCGTACACTTAGGAATAAAAAGAGAGGTTACTTGAAGGAAAAACTGAATGAGGTAGAAACAAATAGTAAGAATAAAAACATTCGAGATTTATATAAGGGTGTAAAGGAATTTAAGAACGGATATCAGCCAAGGGTAAACGTGATCAAGGATGAGAATGGTGACTTGCTTGCAGACTCTCCATCAATCCTAAACAGATGGAAAAACTATTTTGAGCAATTACTAAATGTACATAGGCCAAATAGAAATGATCGGGACGAAATTGAAATACAAACTGCTGAGCCATTTATACCCGAACCCACGCTTTCAGAAGTCGAAATTGCGATAGAAAATCTGAAAAAGTACAAGTCTCCAGGTATCGATCAAATTCCAGCAGAATTAATACAAGAGGGTGGAAGTGCATTATATAGCGAAATTTATAAACTTGTACTTTCTATTTGGGAAAAGGAAATTGTACCAGAACAATGGAAGGAGTCCATAATTGTACCTATTTTTAAAAAGGGGGACAAAACCAACTGTGGTAACTTTCGAGGAATATCACTTTTGTTGACGTCGTACAAAATTTTGTCCAATATTCTTTTGAGGAGATTAACTCCGTACGTAGATGACATTATTGGGGATCATCAGTTCGGTTTTCGGCGTAATAGATCGACTAATGATCAGATTTTTTGTATTCGACAGATAATGGAGAAAAAATGGGAGTATAAGAGTACAGTGCATCAGTTATTCATAGATTTCAAAAAGGCATATGACTCGGTTAAGAGAGAAGTATTATATGATATTCTTATTGAATTTGGTATTCCCAAGAAACTAGTTCGATTAATTAAAATGTGTCTTAGTGAAACATACAGCAGAGTCCGTATAGGTCAGTTTCTATCTGATGCTTTTCCAATTCACTGCGGGCTAAAGCAGGGAGATGCACTATCACCTTTACTTTTTAACTTCGCGCTAGAATATGCCATTAGGAAAGTTCAGGATAACAGGCAGGGCTTGGAATTGAACGGGTTACATCAGCTTCTTGTCTATGCGGATGACGTGAATATGTTAGGAGAAAATACACAAACGATTAGGGAAAACACGGAAATTTTACTTGAAACAAGTAAAGCGATCGGTTTGGAAGTAAATCCCGAAAAGACAAAGTATATGATTATGTCTCGTGACCAGAATATTGTACGAAATGGAAATATAAAAATTGGAGATTTATCCTTCGAAGAGGTGGAAAAATTCAAATATCTTGGAGTAACAGTAACAAATATAAATGACAGTCGGGAGGAAATTAAACACGGAATAAATATGGGAAATGCGTGTTATTATTCGGTTGAGAAGCTCTTATCATCCAGTCTGCTGTCCAAAAATCTGAAAGTTAGAATTTATAAAAGAATTCTACTACCGGTTCTTCTGTATGGTTGTGAAACTTGGACTCTCACTCTGAGAGAGGAACATCGGTCAAGGGTGTTTGAGAATAAGGTGCTTAGGAAAATATTTGGGGCTAAGCGGGATGAAGTTACAGGAGAATGGAGAAAGTTACACAACGCAGAACTGCACGCATTGTATTGTTCACCTGACATAATTAGAACATTAAATCCAGACGTTTGAGATGGGCAGGACATGTAGCACGTATGCGCGAATCCAGAAATGCATATAGAGTGTTAGTTGAGAGACCGGAGGGAAAAAGACCTTTAGGGAGGCCGAGACGTAGATGGGAGGATAATATTAAAATGGATTTGAGGGAAGTGGGGTATGATGATAGAGACTGGATTAATCTTGCACAGGATAGGGACCGCTGGCGGGCTTATGTGAGGGCGGCAATGAACCTTCGGGTTCTTTAAAAGCCATTTGTAAGTAAGTAAGTAAGTAAGTTGTATTGATTAAGGCTGGTTGAGTGGAAGAGAAGGTCTTATGGCCTTATCTCTGCCAGCGAAAATAAAACATTCTATTCTATGTTATCAATGTGAAGAAATGTTTTTTTCACTGTAAGAATTTAAATAATCACCAATCTCTGCTGTCAACTATTTTTCTCAGTTAAATAATACGTATCTACAATCCACTAGAACCAGAGGAAAAATCACTAATTTGGCAGCATTAGGATTGGCGGGAGTGTCGTACTAATGTATAACCTCAACTGGTTTATTCTACGTTGAAAATTCAAGAACATTCGGATGAAACTACATATTTTCAACAATTTTCCATTTTTTCCATTTTTTTTTGCTATCTGCACTAACAACGTAGTTTGTCTATGCCGCAGGACTTTTGAATTATCCTGTATAATTACAATAAAATTATTACATATTGTCACATACTGCCAAAATATCTACAGAATTTAAACCTGTAATCACCGTTTCAAACGAATAAGAAAAAATTGAATTATTTTCGTTCATAATTTAATCCGAATGTTTCATACGTATGCGAAATAGCCTATTTACAAATGAGGATTATTGTAATATATAGTAAATATTTTATGCCGAATGTCTAAGTAAGAAATAAACTACGCCTTTTGTGTCAGCATTCATTACATTAAACCGCCTCCTGTACATCGTACCTCGTT
Source organism: Periplaneta americana (assembly GCF_040183065.1). Taxonomy (NCBI): domain Eukaryota; kingdom Metazoa; phylum Arthropoda; class Insecta; order Blattodea; family Blattidae; genus Periplaneta; species Periplaneta americana. The sequence goes on along the minus strand of NC_091118.1, from coordinate 178,249,604 downwards.
TCTGATGTTTAATCCAAAATTAATATGCTGTATGTTTAGAGTTGTTCGCTTTAGCATTTTCTAGGTCTACCCAAATGATCGACTGCCACACATATTTTGTGGAGAAATAGTTCACGAGGTTTCCTCTATGGTTCCAGTCTCATTACGTGGTAGCCCCATGTAATTCATCGCTCCTCAATAATTCCAACATTTGTACACAAGATCAGATACTGAAACACCTGTAACAGCTACTAACGCAATTTAAAACAACAAAACACATTCTATGGCAGAATAATTTCCGGTTACCTTTCCAAAAGAACCCACTCTGATTCCCTGCAGAGAAATGGAAATGTCTCCCTTCCTAAAAGATTGCCCACATTGTTTTTTGTTTGTTTCGAATTATTCGAAATTCTAGTAGAAGAACTGGACAAAAGACTCTATTATTTATTTGTGTTTACTTAGTCATTTAACGACGCTGTATCAACTACAAGGTTATTTAGCGTCGATTGGATTGGTGGTAGCGAGATATTTGGTGAGGATTCGCCATAGAATACCTGACATTTTCCTTACGGATAAATCTCTGAAAAACAGAACCAGGTATTGAGCCCAAGCGGGAATCGAACTGGCGCACGACTGCAACTCTAATTCGGCAGGCAAGCGCCTTAGCCGACAGAGCTACACCGGTGACTAGTCAATTCTTAATTTTGATTTTTTTATAGTTTATTTAACGACGCTTTATTAACATCTTAGGTTATTTAGCATGTCCTTACATGTTGTACGAAATATATCTGCCGCTCACTTTTCAACCATGCATATTATTCAAACGTGATGTAAAAAGACCATAAAATAGCAATAGTAATATCAGACTAATGAATGAAATGAACTGTGAGAATAATTCAAACGTGTTACAAGAATACCATAAGGTTGCAAAGGTAGAATCAGACTAATTACGGAAATTAACTCTGAAAATTATAAAAACGTTGTGGAAAAAGGCGATACCATTGCGTAAAATCAGACTGATAATGGAAATTGAAAAAACTGCATAAAAATTTTATCTCACAGCTACTCTATCTACTCTACTCATAAATTGTTAAGGGCATTTCCTGATCCGAATTTCCATACATTTTGTGATATTAGAAGTTTAAATTCATTTATTGCAGTAATTACATTGCTGACAGAATCTTTTATCGAAGTAGAGGGAAATACAGCTTGTAATTATAGCACTAGACGAGTACATTGACGTACTTTCAGGCACCTACATTAAGACTAGAACTGCAGCTCAGTTAAGTTTTTAAAAATGAAATCCAAGGTACTAAGTAAGTAAACAAACAAACGAGCAAACGAACGAGCAAGCAAGTAAGGCCGAACAAAGCCAAGCAAGCAAGCAAAGCCAAGCAAGCAAGCAAGCAAGCAAGCAAAGCCAAACAAGCAAGCAAAGCAAAGCCAAACAAAGCCAAGCAAGCAAGCAAAGCCAAGCAAAGCCAAACAAAGCCAAACAAGCAAGCAAAGCCAAGCAAGCAAGCAAAGCCAAACAAAGCCAAGCAAGCAAGCAAAGCAAAGCCAAGCAAGCAAGCAAAGCCAAACAAGCAAGCAAAGTCAAACAAGCAAGCAAAGTCAAGCAAGCAAAGCCAAACAAGCAAAGCTAAACAAGCAAGCAAGCAAAGCCAAACAAAGCCAAACAAGCAAGCAAGCAAAGCCAAACAAAGCCAAATAAGCAAGCAAACAAAGCCAAACAAAGCCAAGCAAGCAAAGGCAAGCAAGCAAGCAAGCAAGCAAAGGCAAGCAAGAAAGCAAAGGCAAGCAAGAAAGCAAACAAAGCCAAGCAAGCAAAGCCAAACAAAGCCAAGCAAGCAAAGGCAAGCAAGAAAGCAAAGCCAAGCAAGCAAGCAAGCAAAGTCAAGCAAGCCAAGCCAAGCAAGCAAGCAAGCAAATTCAAGCAAGCAAAGCCAAGCCAAGCCAAGCAAGCAAAGTCAAGCAAGCAAGCAAAGCCAAGCCAAGCCAAACAAGCAAAGAAAAGCCAAGCAAGCAAGCAAAGTCAAGCAAGCAAGCAAAGCCAAGCCAAGCCAAGCAAGCAAGCAAATAAATAAATAAATACATACTGTATTAATCTCGTCACCTACACTACACTATCATATACACCGGAGGACAAATCTCCTCAGCTAGAAATGAATTTTAGACATCGGGATCATTTTGCACACAGAAACAAGCGGATTTACAGATATAACATACGCATTTTAAAAACCGCAGATAGCATGCGAATGACCTTCAGTAAGCTCACGAGTCATGGTCATCGCTCACTCTACAATCGAAGGCTAATACCGAATTTCCTCGTTCCATGAGGAAGAGAGATTTAGATTGCTATCGCAGCGTCGTTCTATTGACCCCGCCCTGCTCCGTGTGGAGGAGTGCTCATGCAATGCTGTACGGAATTCTACACTTCCGCTAATGCTAGCCCACCAGTTTCCTCTCTACTCTATTAACTGTACCGATATAGTCACTAGTTACTACATTCAGTTCTCGGAAGGGCACCTAGTTCTATTTTAATTTCATATACAAGGTATAATGGTTTATAATAATAGGGATAAATAGCATTTTAAAAATAATGGGAACTACATTCGAATTCCTTAAAGTAGTGATGGTTTCCTCTATTGTGTAGCTGACAGCTAAAAGCACAGTGCGAGATATTAAACATTTAAAAAAGGAAAAAGATCGAAAACTCTTTTTGTTGTAAGCTGCAAGCAACAGAAGTAAGAGTGTCTTTCCGTGTGGCTTTTAGTAGGAAGTAGCCTTTTTTTAACCCCTAGTTGTAGAGATGAGCACTGGGCGACCTAGGCTCAGTGTAAGTTTCGTCATCATATCATGCAGGCTTGTACCTTCCGTTGCTCTTACTTCGCGGGCTAAGCAAAGCATACTGCATATCTAAAAGGGTCAGCTTATCGATATAGAGCAGCCGTGGCGAAAATGTAATCTTGCGCCGAGCCACTGTGTAACCTGCAACGTGCATATTACCTATGGAGGGAGGCGGATACCCGAAGGGGAAGTGAAGCAACTGTCTGACGTATTAACGGATTTTCATTTTCCTTACGTCAAGCACTTAAATATAATTTTATACAGTACAAGGCTACAAACTAATGTTTAGTACGTGTAACGAAGAAAGAAATGAACAATAAATTAACAATATCACAACCTAAAATTAACTGTTTTCAGAATGTTTCTGCGACAAAGTTTCAAAATCAGGAATTATGTCACTTACTGCCAGTCGTAGTTGATCACGAAGGTATTTGTCTGTCAGTCGTGATCTAAATTTGGTTTTTACTATTTTCATTGTTGAAAATAATTTTTCGCAAACGTAATTTGTAGCGAACATGGCTTCAACAGAGCAAGCGAAAGAACGAAGCTTCGGATATTTATTTTTTGGCAAAGATTTGAAAAGTTCAACATTTGCCAAGTCCTTACATCTAACTTCCATTTAACATCACATTGTAAATCAGTGAGTTTAAATTGAAAAGCTAACCGCATTATTCGTACATCTGCTGAAAAAGGGTCGACGTACAGAAATGATGATGATGATGATGATGATGATGATAATGATGATGATAATAATAACAACATTTAACCTTTTAATGTTTCATGAGTGACATGCCGTTTTATGTTATACAACCGTTTCCTCGTGATACTCGTGAACAACTCATACATTTATTATTCTCATGATATTGGCAGCAAAAAAATGCGTCCTCCCATCCTACTTTAAACTTTCGTTTTTGTAGAGGTACACGGTTTCGAGAGAGACATGCCACTCGCAGGTCAGAGACAAATAGAATTGGAACGGAGTTTGACTCTAGTGAGTGAGAGGGTGGGGGCTGGGGAAGGTTAGAAGCAAGAGAAATGCACAGCTATCATTGCGAGCCACAATGTGCTCGTGAGTCGCATTTTCGCCACGACTTATATAGAGCTACAAATTCAGTATACGGACAGCAACACGTTAACAGCTTCCTTCACAGTAACTTAAAGTGAACGAAAGTTATTTACGTTAAATATGCTAAATTATTATTAGAACGAAATACTGTATTCACAAATAAAAAAAAGTGCTTACATAAAAGTTCAGTTTCAAGTTGTGTTAATTATAATTAACTAGTGGCTTGTGCGGCAAATGCTGCAAACTAAGTTCATTAGACGTTCAAATTAAAATTTTTCAAATTTATTTCCAATGAAGAATACCAGACATTTTGGAAGTTATTTGATTCCATAATAGTGAAACATACTCCCTCCGAATGCTTTTTATGCCAAATAATTTTCCTTGAACCTATCCATCTTCAGTTCTTGAGTTTCAATGCGAAAACGCAAGTAACAATGTTAGGACGATCAGAGAATTTTTCATGTGGGAGTAATGGAGTAGCTATTTCAGGTCATTGCGGATTGTAGGTGAGAGTTAAGAAAAGTTCATGTTCGATTAAACCAAAGAAATATGAAATTAATTTTGATTTAGCTTCAAGACGCAGCTAAAATAGGAAATATGAATCATTACTACCTAGGAAAATTAGAGCATCACACATATAAATATGTACATCACACTGCCATTAAATATATGAGAAAGACCCCACATCACTTGACTAATAACTATAAAAATATTTCATTTTTAATAAAAATATTGTTACCTTACGTAAGTTTTATAGTTTTCAGTAACATTATATATAACTGCTATTCAGTAAATTATAGAAATGAAGATCTAATTTAAAATATTCTTTCTCTGCGTCTACTTAGGCCTGCATAAAACCTGAAAAGATTTCACTTTCATATCATCAATATAGTATTAATGTATGTAATTAGTGGTAAATTGGTATACTCACATAATTGTATTAACTATAATAATATTTCATTTTAATGGTAATAATCTCATTAAACATTCTTAAGTTTTGTAGTTCTTAATATCCAATACACAGTTGTACTCAGAAAACTACAGACCAGAGAATCAGACCTGTAAATTATTTTTATACGCCATCTGAACTCTAAATATGTCAGCAATCCTGCCTTCGTGTAATATTGTTTATTGTAGTGTGTGTTTTGTTTTATTCTAAAAGCCATTCCTATTTCTCAAAACTGACGACAGATGGATTTTGGAAAATAGGGAAATGATGTAGGAAAATTGACATTTCACTGAAAACTACTATTTTCCTGAAAAACTTTGGATTCCAAGCTTCAAATGAGGGGTCATTTATTAAAATCCGTTCAGCCGTTTTCCCGTAATTTCCATTACCAGTTCTAATTATATATATATATGTTGTTTATGTTATGTATTTCATTTTCAAGAAATGTAAAATATGCAGTTGTAAGTTAAAAAGCACCATTATTATTGCATATAAAATATGTCTTTTCTGAGCGTTTCTAAAGAAGTAGAAGACAGAGCTGGAGTGGTACTGATGTGGAGGACAAAAAGAATAAAATGTGACTATAACGATGAGGAGAAATATTCACTACCACGAATAACAACTTACTTAACCACTTCCGTTTTCAAAAAAATCATTAGAACACATCATTCAAACATTCGGACGTTTTGGAACATATTGAAAAAGATCGTTTGGAAATACAAGTGGCGATTCTACAGTTATCCGCGAGACACGCAAACATCAAATACCTTGTTAAAAAGATAGTCTACATCCTGAAGCAACGGTAACTAGAACAAGTTTCGGATAGAACAAACATATTGTAAACATAACATTAACCTGTATTTAAGATTCATAAGTTACAAGATTAAATTGTATTCGGTAGAGCCACAAGGAGAAAGATAACATTAATAACTATCCACATCTTTATATATATATATATATATATATATATATATATATATATATATATATATACATATATATATATATATATCTTTTTCCCTTCTCTTCTTCTTTTCTATTATTTTATCTTCTCTTTCTCTGCTTTCTTCTGTTTTCTCTTTTTCTTTTCCTCTCTGTATTCTTTCCTCTCTTATCCACTCTTTGCATGAAGTAGTTATTTCATTGTTTGCTTTTTACTAATTGGTTATTTATTTCTGTCGACTACATTCATGTTTTTATTGAATATCAATGGCTTCTGTCTGCTTGTTAATTTGTATTATATGTCTTTATATATACATATGAAAATAGAAATAAAAGAACATTAAGTGAAAGAACAGACAAACACAGAAAAGGATAAGAAAAGAAAAAAAAACAAGGAGGCGATGGGAGAACGTAAGAGGAAGGATATAGAAGTAAAGGGAAAATAGGAAAATGGAAAAAAGGAGAGAAAAGTGAAATGAGAGAGAAGAAAAATATATACAAAGAGAAGAGAAATATTAAAGACAGAGAAGGAAGAAAAAGCTAGGAAAAATAGATATGACTTTTAGCAAGAACAAAAGAAAAGAAAAAAAATGACTAATAGCAGTAAAGGTAATAATATTTATAATAATAGCAGCAATAATAGTAGTAGTAGGAGTATAATAATAGTAGATCCAACAATATTAGTACCGGTAATAATAATAGCAGTAGCAACAGTAGTAGTACTGTAATAGCAGTAGTAATAGTAGCAATATCAATATTAGCAGTAGTGATGCTAACAATATTAATGCTGCAATAACAATGATAACAATAACAATAATATCAGTAGTAGTAATTTAGTAGCAATAGTAAGAGTAGAAATAGTAACAGTATTACTGTAGTAGCAATAGTAGCGGTAGTAGTACTGTAGTAACAATAGTAGCAGTAGTAGTACTGTAGTAACAATAGTAGCAGTAGCAATATTAACAGTAGCAATTGTAGCAGTAGTAGTAATTTAGTAGCAATAGTAACAGTAGAAACAGTAACAGTATTAGTACTGTAGTAACAATAGTAGCAGTAGTAGTACTGTAGTAACAATAGTAGCAGTAGCAATATTAACAGTAGCAATTGTAGCAGTAGTAGTAATTTAGTAGCAATAGTAACAGTAGAAACAGTAACAGTATTAGTACTGTAGTAACAATAGTAGCAGTAGTAGTACTGTAGTAACAATAGTAGCAGTAGCAATATTAACAGTAGCAATTGTAGCAGTAGTAGTAATTTAGTAGCAATAGTAACAGTAGAAACAGTAACAGTATTAGTACTGTAGTAACAATAGTAGCAGTAGTAGTACTGTAGTAACAATAGTAGCAGTAGCAATATTAACAGCAGCAATTGTAGCAGTAGTAGTAATTTAGTAGCAATAGTAACAGCAGAAATAGTAACAGTATTAGCACTGTAGTAGCAATAGTAGCAGTAGTAGTACTGTAGTAACAATAGTAGAAGTAGCAATATTAACAGTAGCAATTGTAGCAGTAGTAGTAATTTAGTAGCAATAGTAAGAGTAGAAATAGTAACAGTATTACTGTAGTAGCAATAGTAGCAGTAGTAGTACTGTAGTAACAATAGTAGCAGTAGCAATATTAACAGTAGCAATTGTAGCAGTAGTAGTAATTTAGTAGCAATAGTAAGAGTAGAAATAGTAACAATATTACTGTAGTAGCAATAGTAGCAGTAGTAGTACTGTAGTAGCAATAGTAGCAGTAGCAATATTAACAGTAGCAATTGTAGCAGTAGTAGTAATTTAGTAGCAATAGTAAGAGCAGAAATAGTAACAGTATTAGTACTGTAGTAGCAATAGTAGCAGTAGTAGTACTGTAGTAATAATAGTAGAAGTAGCAATATTAACAGTAGCAATTGTAGCAGTAGTAGTAATTTAGTAGCAATAGTAAGAGTAGAAATAGTAACATTATTACTGTAGTAGCAATAGTAGCAGTAGTAGTACTGTAGTAACAATAGTAGCAGTAGCAATATTAACAGTAGCAATAGTAGCAGTAGCAGTACTGTAATAACAATAGTAGCAGTAGCAATATTAATAGTAGCAGTAGCAATATTAATAGTAGCAGTAGTACTGTAATAACAATAGTAGCAGTAGCAATATTAACAGTAGCAGTAGTAGTAATGTAATAGGAATAGTGGCAGTAGCAATAGTAGCAGTAGTAATACTGTAATAGCAATAGTAGCAGTAGCAGTACTGTAATAACAATAATAACAGTAGTACTATAATAACAATAGTAACAGTAGATGTACTCTAATAGCAATAGAAACAGCAATAATAACTGTACTAACAATTATAGTAGTGATAATTATAGTAATAATTATATTAATACTAATAATAATACTAAAATAGTAATAATAATAATAATAATAATAATAATAATAATAATAATGTATTTATTCACACTGCAAATGGGTAAATACCAGGTGGCAGTGGTAACTAATTACACTCAATGACAATTAATAATAAACACAATTAATAATACATTAATAATAATACTACTAATAATAAATTAATAATAATACTAATAATAATAATAATAATAATTAATACTAATAAATAATAACAATATTAATAATAATAACAATAGTATAATAATATTAACAAGGAGCATTCTAAATTAAATGAAACGATCACTTAAAATAACATTACAAGTAAATCTAATTTGTATCTTAACCCTAAGTTCGAACTGAAACTCACGAGTATGATATATGTTCATACATGCACAATTACCTTTCAACATTACACTCATTTCGCTGTCAACTCACTCACTGCACTGGAACTACGACACATTTCACTGACACTATCCTGATTTTACTTACTTACTTACTTACAAATGGCTTTTAAGGAACCCGAAGGTTCATTGCCGCCCTCACATAAGCCCGCCAGCGGTCCCTATCCTGAGCAAGATTAATCCAGTCTCTAACATCATACCCCACCTCCCTCAAATCCATTTTAATATTATCCTCCCATCTACGTCTCGGCCTCCCTAAAGGTCTTTTTCCCTCCGGTCTCCCACCTAACACTCTATATGCATTTCTGGATTCGCCCATACGTGCTACATGCCCTGCCCATCTCAAACGTCTGGATTTAATGTTCCTAATTATGTCAGGTGAAGAATACAATGCGTGCAGTTCTGTGTTGTGTAACTTTCTCCATTCTCCTGTAACTTCATCCCGCTTAGCCCCAAATATTTTCCTAAGCACCTTATTTTCAAACACCCTGAACCTATGTTCCTCTCTCAGAGTGAGAGTCCAAGTTTCACAACCATACAGAAGAACTGGTAATATAACTGTTTTATAAATTCTAACTTTCAGATTTTTGGACAGCAGACTGGATGATAAGAGCTTCTCAACCGAATAATAACACGCATTTCCCATATTTATTCTGCGTTTAATTTCCTCCCGAGTGTCATTTATATTTGTTACTGTTGCTCCAAGATATTTGAATTTTTCCACCTCTTCGAAGGATAAATCTCCAATTTTTATATTTCCATTTCGTACAATTTTTCGTCCTGATTTTACTAACACTTCAAAAACATTTCACTGTTCAAATACTTTTCTCTACCACTATAAAGTATAAAACTTCACTGACACAAACACATTTCACTGACACAACACACTTCACTGACACAATACTTCAAATAACAAAACATCAATTACACCCTTTAAATAGTGTGCATAATATACTACCGTCTATTAGTAAAGTCCTTAAGCCTATTTTTAAATACTTTGTTGTTATTGGTAAAGCTTTTAGTAAGTCTGCAGGTAAAGCATTCCAGTCTCTGATAGTACGATTGAGAAAATGAAAGTTGCCAGTGTCCGTCCTCTGTCTTCTTTCCCTCAATTTATCATAATACTTACTTACTTACTGGCTTTTAAGGAACCCGGAGGTTCATTGCCGCCCTCACATAAGCCCGCCATTGGTCCCTATCCTGAGCAAGATTAATCCAGTCTCTACCATCATATACCACCTCCCTCAAATCCATTTTAATATTATCTTCCCACCTACGTCTCGGCCTCCCCAAAGGTCTTTTTCCCTCCGGCCTCCCAACTAACACTCTATATGCATTTCTGGAATCGCCCATACGTGCTACATGTCCTGCCCACCTCAAACGTCTGGATTTTATGTTCCTAATTATGACAGGTGACTTACTGTTAGGTTTCGTAACAAGCTGTTTTTTACGGTGATGGGTTGTTAGCCCTTCGCCCAACCCCCAAGCTGGAGGACCACCCCTTATCGGCTGTCCACGACTGCTTATTCAATATATTCGCAGCTACCCTCCATATCTGGAGGCCGTCTCTTCTATCCGCAACCTGAGGACGCGCCATAATAATAATAATAATAATAATAATAATAATAATAATAACAACAACAATAATAGTAATAATAATAATGTTGCATAAATAATTTCGTATGATTTGTAGAGATCCTATAATTGCCAAATCGATATATTTCATTTTTATGGGTCCCAAGTGTTTTAAAGAAACCCACTACAAATGTTGGTATTGGCCCCCTTGCTCTTATGAGAAGTTCTATTAATTTAATCGAAGAGATTTTGTAATTGAATCGTGAACTGCAGAAACCACACATGTCCATTTGAGTAAATTTTTCAGGAGGCACAAAAAACTGATTATCTTCAAAATCGTTTGGTACTTTAGAGTGATTATTTTTTTTAATAAAGCATAACAATAAGTTATAATGTTTGACAAACATGAACTTCAATTATTTATTTATTTATTTATTTAGTATTTTCTGAAAAAAAAAAAGAATCTGAATTGCCAGGACATGTGGGGTTTCTGCAATTTCGACTCTTAACAATCATTTAACAATTTTCAGGTGAAGAACACGGAGGGCAATTTTATTTTTTCTACGGTAGTGCGTCAAGTGAGCCTTTAAAACACTACTACGTAAGAAAGGTACGTAATCATTTTACGCACTGCCAAAGAAAGTGTAATATTCAATATACAAACTTCATTTATACTAATAATAAATCTGTAGCCGAAATTTTTCTGGTAATTTTTGATTTTCCAAAAATAATTGGTCCTAACATATATAATTAATCACCCTGAAACCGAAAATCGCTTTTTTGAAATTTTTGTTTGTATGTCTGTCTGTCTGTCTGTCTGTCTGTTTGTTACCTTTTCACGCGATAATGGCTGAACGTATTTCGATGAAAATTGGAATATAAATTAAGTTCGTTGTAACTTAGATTTTAGGCTATATGGCATTCAAAATACATTATTTAAAAGGGGGTTATAAGGGGGCCTGAACTAAATAAATCGAAATATCTCGCTTATTATTGATTTTCGTGAAAAAATGTTACATAATAAAAGTTTCTTTAAAAATAATTTCCGATAAGTTTTATTCCTTGAAACATTTTGATAGGACTGATATTTAATGAGATAAATGAGTTTTAAAATTAAAATAACTGCCATCTAAGGCCGTGTAATGAATTAAAATACAAATGACTTCGTCTATAAGGGGCCTTGGACAGCAACAATCGAAAGCTATGAAAGATAGCCTACAGATAATGTTTCTGTGTTTGTATGAAGTAATATCGGAAGCTAAATTAACCGATTTGTATAATTAATTATTAATTCACCATTGGAAAGTGTAGTTTCTCTATATGGACATAATGCTATAATGTTATTACAGTAACTTCCGAGTGAATCGAGGACAGGTAAGATTAAAATAGCTTCTTATGCACAGAAAACTTGATAGGCTATTCTGTACATTCGTTTCCTGTATTTCCTAAAATAATTTTTATGACCAAATGAGTGGTCTCTGGATCAAAATGATCGCATTTTAATTATGCAAATACAATTTAAATTAAGTAACATAATAAACGATTTATCCTTATATCAAACACGAATGTTCCCTGGATCAAATGTCCTATTTTAATTATGTAATTACTTTATATTTATTTCTAACGGGTGCAGCGGAGCGTACGGGTACGGCTAGTTCAATAATAAATAAATTAATTAGATCTTCCATGTCGTAAATGTTACACGTAACACAAAGAAGTAACAAACTTTACATTAATATTTACACTTTATTTCATATTATTGTGCAGTTACACCTGTAGTACTCATTGCAGCAAGCTGTAACATTCAACTTTTCCTAATCATTCTGTTGATTATATGGCCGGTTTAGACGGCCATGAAGTCGCAATTATGAATAAAACGGACTGTTATTCTATGGATACTTTATTTCTTAATGGTTCTGAGTTTAGACGGCCGTGAAATCGCGATATTATAACCTCTCCAATTTGAAATATTTATTTAATATAAATTTGTGCTATCGTAGAAAAAACATTGTATGATACGCAATCGTTAAGTTATCTTTTTGGCCTTCGTCTGTTCGTGATCGTGCCAAGAAAGAACCTTTATGAACTTGTGTCATAAATAACTATTATATTGTAAAGATCTTTAAATGTAGAAATTGAAAAAAGTACATAAATTTATAGGAATGCATAATTATGTAATTAACATATTTAATTCTTTAATTTTTTTAAATCCTTTAAAGAACAAAGAAAAGTAAACTTTATTTTTCTGAAGAATTCCACATGCCTTGGATTTGTGGTGTTCATGCAATTTCCTGTAATTCACTGTAACTTACTGTCGCTCAAAAATGTACAATGAACACAGAATGCGTGGAATTTCTGCACCACTTGAAAGGCCTAGCATAATTATGGATAATCTATTGACTTGGAACGAGCATTCTGTTTTTATTGCTAAAAAGCTTTGTTCTGCTAATTTTGATATATTGCAACTGAGATATATACTAAACACCAAACCATTGATTTCAATTTACTGTTTACTTGCTTATGCATATCTCAGTTATGCCGTTTTCTTATGGGGTAACTCTACCAATGTTAATAGGATATTTATTGCACAAAAAAGAATTATACGATCCATTTTTAAATTAAAGAGTTTTGACTCATGCAAACCTTATTTTAAACAATATAAAATTTTAACATTTCCATCCATTTATATTTGAAGAGTCCACTGCAAGAATGATGGATGTCATTTGGAATACATTTTGCAGGAGAAGCAATTGAAAGTTTGAAATGCTTAGCGCTCAAAGCTTAACTGTGATTTCCCGATCATTACTGGACAATGACTATCAGTGTTAATGCCATATAACTCTCTATGTACATTCTATATGTCTTAAGCTATGCATTGACAGTCTTGGTTCATTTTCGACAAGAAAGTGACATCCATCATTCTTGCAGTGGACTCCTCATTTACAAATGCCTAATTTTCTTGAAACAGAATGAGAATAAATACAATAAGAATTTAGATTATCATAATTATAATACACGAAATGCAGTCTGTTCTCAATAAAAAATCATGGACTTGTGAAATATGAAAAATCGCCTGCATATACTGGCATTGTGTTTTTTAATAAATTACCATTGCAGATACAAACTTTACCTTATGCAAAATGTAAAGTGAAAGTTAAACAAATTTTAACTGGTCAAACTTTTTATTCATTAAAAGAATTCTTAAATCACAAGTTATGATATATGCAATACTACTTGACTATATTATTAATTTTAAATGTATTGTAGTAGATATAAGTGTTAATTTTAAGTAGCAAGACTGGGTTACCCACGTCAATGCAATTCTATATGTAATATATTTAAGAACTTGTAAATAATTCAAATTATTGTAGTAGATATAAGTGTTAATTTTAAGTAGCAAGACTGGGTTACCCACGTCAATGTAAATCTATATGTTATATATATATATATGTTTTATATATATATATATTTAAGAACTTGTAAATAATTCAAGTTATTGTAGTAGATATAAGTGTTAATTTTAAGAAGCAAGACTGGGTTACCCACGTCAATGTAATTCTATATGTAATATATTTAAGAACTTGTAGATAATTCAAATTATTGTAGTAGATATAAGTGTTAATTTTAAGTAGCAAGACTGGGTTACCCACGTCAATGTAATTCTATATATAATATATTTAAGAACTTGTAAATAATTCAAATTATTGTAGTAGATATAAGTGTTAATTTTAAGTAGCAAGACCGGGTTACCCACGTCAATGTAAATATATATGTTATATATATTTAAGAACTTGTAAATAATTCAAGTTATTGTAGTAGATATTAAGTGTTAATTTTAAGAAGCAAGATTGGGTTACCCACGTCAATGTAATTCTATATGTAATATATTTAAGAATTTGTAAATAATTCAAATTATTGTAGTAGATATAAGTGTTAATTTTAAGTAGCAAGACTGGGTTACCCACGTCAATGTAATTCTATATGTAATATATTTAAGAACTTGTAAATAATTCAAATTATTGTAGTAGATATAAGTGTTAATTTTGAGTAGCAAGACTGGGTTACCCACGTTAATGTAATTCTATATGTAATATATTTAAGAACTTGTAAATAATTCAAATTATTGTAGTAGATATAAGTGTTAATTTTAAGAAGCAAGACTGGGTTACCCACGTCAATGTAATTCTATATGTAATATATTTAAGAACTTGTAAATAATTCAAATTATTGTAGTAGATATAAGTGTTAATTTTAAGTAGCAAGACTGGGTTACGCACGTCAATGTAATTCTATATGTAATATATTTAAGAACTTGTAAATAATTCAAATTATTGTAGTAGATATAAGTGTTAATTTTGAGTAGCAAGACTGGGTTACCCACGTTAATGTAATTCTATATGTAATATATTTAAGAACTTGTAAATAATTCAAATTATTGTAGTAGATATAAGTGTTAATTTTAAGAAGCAAGACTGGGTTACCCACGACAAATGAATTCTCATTATAATAATATAAACTCAGGCTATAACTATAACCCTAATGTACTTTCGGGTAAAATAGGGTTCAAGAAATTGTATATTCAAATAAATAATAATTTTAAATGTATTTTAACTTGTAGTGTTTTTAATTTTATTGTGTTTTTTATTTATTATGTAATTGACGTGTACAGCCATGTACATGGCCATGTATAGAATAAACAATCAATCAATCAACCAATCAATTAAAAATTAGACCCGCATGAAAAATTGAATCTGAACAAAAATGTGACTTGTGAGGTTTTTGTAGTTCACTATTAATTTGTCTCGGAAGATAAATAGAAGAGCAAAAATAGACGGAGGACGATGACGTGTATTGTAATTATTACATGTACGGTTTTGTATAGCTGACTATCCTCAAAGCTATTGTATCATGTAATAGTTGTGGACCCGACACCTCTTCCGAGGTTTTCCCCAGCCGTGGGACTGAAGCCAGATGGTTTATGGCGAGTCCTCGGCATCACTTCATTTCCCCCTTTGACTTGATTACCTGATTGAGTTTTTCCGAGGTTTTCTCCAACAAAAAGGCAAATGTCGGGTAATCTTTTGGCGAATCCTCGGACCTCACCTCATTATTTTAGAAAATTACTACGTTGTAAAACTGTAAAAATTGTAAAATATTGTAAAAATTTGTAAAAATGTAATTGTAATATTGTAAAATTTTGACTTGTTCCACATCTTAAAGCTTCGTTGCTCATGTAAGATCTATGGAAGATAATAAATGAATGAATGAATGATGGAGAGGATATGGTGATATGGTAGGAGATACCTCAATACTCCAGGAAATCTGACGCCAACCATTTTCTCCGCAACATTCTTTACGTATCTGCTGAGAATTGAATTCTCATACTTTCGGCAAGAAGTCGGAAGGTGGTTAAGTTCCGCCGGATCCGAAGAGTGGGCGAGGTAGGCCGACAATTGAGCCCAATAAAATTCGCGATGGCTTTGTTTGATACCCCACAATTTCGACATCTTCCCACGCCTTCAGGTGCATGTTTCAAGAATCGGAAGGCCGCAACAAGAACGGGGCTCTCTGGTTGGTGCTTCAGATGACGTGTCAGTGACATCACACTCCAGCACGTGGGACGACGCCGCGCGCCGCGACGGTGCGTTTAAATAGACAGGAACCAGCGTCGCTCCCGCTTCAGACGCACGCACGCACGTCTGGCAAAGCCTCCTGGTCCAACGAGACACACGCCGTCGACTCAGGTGAGTACAGACTGTTGTATTATGTAACTTCAACGCACGGAAACTCCACTTCTATAGTAATTATTTTAGAACATAAGAAACACAGTTCTACAATCGAATCAGGGTGCTTTCTAAAATTGTGAAAATATATTTAAACAAGTGAAAAAGTGAAAAATTTATGGAAATACTATATAATTCCTCGTTATTTCAGATTCTGTTTCATTTTCGCATAAAATATTGTAAATATTAGAGGAGCGAAACCATTTCCGAATCATATACTATCCAATTTTAAAATTATTTAATATTCACAACAAATTTGACTTTTTACATACAGTTCTAGTGCATTCTAAATATTAGTACAATATTTCAAAACCAAATATAGAAAATGTCTGTTTTATATGCTACTATTGTTTCTTCAATTGAATTATCAATAAGTTACATTTTATTACAAATATTCTTTTAAATATCGATATCAATTATAATTTTTTGCACGATCCTGTTTTCTGCTGCATTTACAGCTGTGTTGTTAGGCCTTGAAAGTTAGAATTTCCACATAGAAACTTGTTGCTAGAGAAATTATTTATTTAATTTATTTAATTTTATTTAACTAGCTCGCTAGCGAGTACAAATTTAATTATAAAACAAAAATGTTTCTAGTCACTACCGTAAGAGCCAGGCTCGTGTACGGTGTGGTCTTAGCCAGTAAATTAACATAAAATTTACAAGTACAGTTTACTAAATACAGTAAGTAACTTAATTCAAACCGATAAATAACACACAAAAGAAAAAAAACAAGAAAAACAGAAAAAAAACTCATTTAATATAAATTGACAATCAGACAGAAGCCAGTGATATTAAATAAAAACATGAATATAGTCGACAGAAATAAAAAGTAAAAAATACACACATTTGTTAATATTATATATCATGAATAATTTTACAAATTTCTTTTTTAAAAGCTTCAATTTTAAAATGTTTCAAATTTGGAAAATAGTTTGTAATTTTATTATAAAGTCTTGGGCCGAAACTAGCACCAAGTTTAAGAGCTGCACTTGTGTGACATTTAGGCTCAATTAATGGGAAAGTAGACTTTCGTCTTCGAGTACGATATTCATGTCGATTAGATTTCAGTTTTATTTGATTTCTGTGGTAGTAAGTTAATAAACTATATTTATAAATTTATTCAATAGTTAATACTTAAATATATGTATAAATTAAATTTGTTGGGTAATCTATATTTTTGATTAGACAAATTTTTATTAATCTTCTGTGTAATAAAATTAATGGATTAAGTACAGATGATGCTAATCGACCCCAATTTATTATACCATATTGTATTAAAGATTGTACTAAAGCTAAAATTATTATTCTCAATCCCTCTTCAGTTATAAAATTTCGAAGTATTATGAATTTATAAATTGTCTTTCTTATACTTGTACACATAAAATCAATTCGTTTATCCCAACATAAATGCTGATCTATAATAATTCCTAAATATTTGACTTGTGTGGAAGGTGTTAGATGTGGGCAATTACAATAATTATTTGTTAATTCATTACATGAAATATTATGTATTACTCAGTAATAATTATTCATAGGTGGAGGTAAACCTTTCGTTGTTAAAGAAAATGGAATATAGATAGTTTTATTACTAACACAAAACTATACTGTAATAGACCCATTACAGTGCACTTATTGTTACTTAATTATCATTACGGTGCACTTATTGTTACTTAATTATCATTACGGTGCACTTATTGTTACTTAATTATCATTACGGTGCACTTATTGTTACTTAATTATCATTACGGTGCACTTATTGTTACTTAATTATCATTACGGTGCACTTATTGTTACTTAGTTATCATTACGGTGCACTTATTGTTACTTAATTATCATTACGGTGCACTTATTGTTACTTAATTATCATTACGGTGCACTTATTGTTACTTAATTATCATTACGGTGCACTTATTGTTACTTAATTATCATTACGGTGCACTTATTGTTACTTAGTTATCATTATAGTGCACTTAATGTTACTTAATTATCATTACGGTGCACTTATTGTTACTTAATTATCATTACAGTGCACTTATTGTTACTTAATTATCATTACAGTGCACTTATTGTTACTTAATTATCATTACGGTGCACTTATTGTTACTTAATTATCATTACGGTGCACTTATTGTTACTTAATTCTCATTACGGTGCACTTATTGTTACTTAGTTATCATTACAGTGCACTTAATGTTACTTAGTTATCAATTTTTCTAAGGCTTTGGAATAATATTGCTCTAAATTTTCAATGCAAAATATATTGTACTTGCAGTTTTAAAAATATGATCGTGCAAAAAATGTTGTGCAATACACGTTTGTGAAGTGCATTACAAAATCTCGGAAATTGAAAAACTCGCTCTGCTCGTTTTTCAAACTTGTGCTCGAGTTTGTAAAAAGCAGTTCCCAACCCTGTATTGTAATATACTATTAAACCTTCATAAAATATGTTTCTACATTTTCTGTTGGACTTTCTCCATAAAGATCGTTTTACGCCTAAAAATTATACATAAATCTTTCATAACACTCTTTTACTTGAACCAAAAAACAATATAACATTTGGGTAAATTCATTCTTCATATTATAGACAAAAATCGTAAAATCAGTTTATTAAAATAAATCCAAAATCAAGTAATCTTAATAATATTTTCAGCAACAGAATTGAATATCATATTTCTTTAAATTGAAACTGTTCATTATTTAACTCTTTCAGTATACAGATGTTTTTCTTTTCTTTTTTCAACTATCGGACTCTTTGCTTTTCTAGACTTCTACTTAAAATTGTGAACATATCACTTAGCTTCTAGTAATGTATTATGCAACCCGAACTGCCCCAGACTCGAGTACTTGCTCGTTTTGGTGCAAACTGTATATTTGAAATATGTATATATATTTTGTAATTCCAATAAATTAAAATTTAGGGATAATTCTCTAGCCTTTGCTCCAACTATTACTCTAATTGCTCTTTTTTGTAATAAGAATATATTTTTGCTATCTGCAGAATTTCCCCAAAATATTATTCCGTAGGACATAATGAAATGAAAATAGGCAAAATATATTGTCTTTAAGATACCGATGTTAAGGAATTGTGACGACCTAATTGCGAAGCATGCTGAGCTAAGTTTGGCGGTTATTTCTTTAATATGATTTTTCCAATTTAATATATTATTCATATGCAAACCAAGAAATTTGGTTGTTGATGTTTCTACTAGTGGAGTCAATTTGAGTAAATTATAGAATTCCTGAAAATACACTGTTAAATGTTTAAAGAAGAAAAGAAATATTAGAAATCTACACTAATTTTCTTTCGTTAGTAATTCAACTGTTATTATTACACGTTATATTTTCTTCATAATGCTTTTGAGATACGGAAGAATACAATATTACAATAGCCTATATAGGAATCAGATATACGACATTCATAACGGATTTACTTAATTTTTGTAAGAAGAAGGCTACATTTTTCAATTTCTAAGACTGTCCGTGCAATATTTTTTTTAATAATGGAAGAAGTCGACAAATGCTGGGCAAAAATAAATGAATATTATTAATTCAGATGTTACCATGTTATTTTCAACATTTAATTAACATTTAGGAAAGTAGTTATTTCATAGTCAAATTATATACATATATACATGCTGTTTACAGCATGTCGGGTATTTAATTTCCATAAA
Source organism: Periplaneta americana (assembly GCF_040183065.1). NCBI lineage: Eukaryota > Metazoa > Arthropoda > Insecta > Blattodea > Blattidae > Periplaneta > Periplaneta americana. Next base: position 178,230,021 of record NC_091118.1, on the reverse strand, counting down.
ATTCTTTTAAGTTGTTTTTGAAAGTTAGAGTACGTTCAGAAATTTTAACTAGTTTGAAGCAATTTAAAATGGAACTAAATAAATAAGCAGGTTGGTATGTGTGGATAGCGTACCGGTTATAGAATATTCCGCTGACAATTGGCTCGATCGTCGTTCGCTCGCTTGCTGACAAATGATTCATAATCAATTACAGCGAGGAAAACTGTCATCGAAAAATACATTTTGTCCCACAGCTATTGTCCCTTACATGTTCGATATACGAGATTTGGTTAAATTCATTTAAAAATGAATTTTTAATCCCTGAATGAAATGCGAAAAATCACCTCAAGCTCCGTGACTGCATGTACTAGACTGTGGTATCATCTCTGTCTCCATGTTAATTTGGAATCAGTGCACTTACTAGAACCAAGCACTCGACTTCGAAGTCGTTAGACTTGTGAATTAGCAGTTTATTTAATTCCCCTTATTCTGCTTTTAATCTATCATTTTCTATTAAGAAACGAGTTTATGATAATAACTAGTGGCTTGTACAGCAAATGCTGCAAACTAAGTTCATTAGACTTTCAAATAAAAATTTTTCAGATTTATTTTCAATGAAGAATACCAGACATTTTGAAAGTTATTTGCTTCCATAATAATGAAACATACTCCCTCTGAATGATTTTTTTTTGTCAAATACTTATTCTTGAACCTATCCACCTTCAGTTTTTGAGTTTCAACGCGAAAACTCAAGTAATAATGTCAGGACGATCAGTCGGTTTTTCATGTGGGAGTAAAGCAATATCTATTTCAGATCATTGTGGATTGTAGGTGAAAGTTAAAAAAAGTCAGGTTTGCTATGCTTTCGAACAATAGACATAGCATCTTGATAGAGCTGCTGCATGTAGAGGGTAAAATCATTTTATCCTGCTAAGAGATCTTGCTGAAATGATCGAGAGACTACAAAATTTTGAAGGGCTCTTATTTTATCAGTAAATAATACTTTTTGGTCTTTCCTTAGGAACTGTAATTTTTGCGCTCTCTCGAGCCAATACTGAAGAGAATCACGCATATAAATATCTACACCACACCGCCATTAAATATAATGAAAAAGACTCACTTGATTAATAACTATAAAAATATTTGATTTTTAATAACAATATTATTATCTTACACAAGTTTTATATAATAGCCGCCACTCAGTAAATTATAGAAATGAAGATCTAATTTAAGATATTCTTTAGATTGACTTATATAACATCGAAGTGTTTCACTTTAATATAATCAATATAGCATTAATATGTATAATTAATGAAAAATAGTTACATCATGGCATTAACTACAATAATATTTCATTTCTAATGGTAATAATGTCATCAAACCACTTCTAGTTTTGTAGATTTTAATACATAATACACAGCTGTACTCAGAAAATTACACACCGCAGAATCAGACCTGTAAATTATTTTTAGTAAGTCTTGAAGTGTTTAATAACCAATTGAATGTGAGCTCTAAATATGTCAGCAATCATGCAGGTTATGGTCTTCGTGTAATAGCCTCTTGTTTGTTGTAGTGTGTGTTTTGTTTTATTCTGAAATAAAATTGGTTCTCAAAACTGACGAAAGATGGATTTTGGAAAATAGGAAATTATGTAGGAAAACTAACGCTTCATTGAAAGTTACTATTTTTCTGAAAATCCTTGGGTAGCAAGCTTCAAAATGACGGGTCATTCATTAAAATCCGTTAAGTCGTTTTCAAGTAATTTCCATTACCAGTTCAAATTATATATGTATATAGATTTGAATCCGTGACTTTTGAAACAAGAATGTTCAGGGCAATCCGACATTTTAATATGTTACTGCATCAACTGTCAACTGCTCAGTAACGGATACATGCTAAATGTAACGGACCTCAAAGAAAACGATTTGATAAAATGTTAAATTACTCGCATAAGGAAAAAGTGTTAAGGGGAGACTCCACTGAAAATCATGAATTTTTTCAAAAACAAATTTATTGGCTATTTCATTTCTTTAGAATATATAATTTCATACCCAAAATGGATATAGTTCGATTCTGGCTACATGTATGTTTAAAAAAATGTTTTAAATTAAGGCTGTAAGAGCTTTAAAGACTGTCAAAATTAATTTTCCATCAAAGAATTCTTTTTTACAAATTTCTGACTACTAATCTAGCAACTTTTGTTCTAAAGTTGGCTCCCTGAAGTTACTAGATGTCCTTTAATGATAACTAATTAGTTAATTAAATTTACGTCAATGAATACCAGAAACATTCGTTCCATTGCTGCTTGTTTTTATGAATTAAACATCTCTCATAAAAGTTGTAAATACAGTAAAATAATGGGAATAATAAAAGTTGAAATATTCCCCAAAACAAAGACAAAGAAGAGGTGTTTGTATAAAACATTAACCATATCTGTGCTGTGTCGGAAGCGAGTCAGGGACAATGAGACATGAAGGTGTAAATCGAATTACAGGCAATGAAATTAAATTTACGAGACCAATGGCGACATATTCATGCCGAGATCATAAAAGAAACGAAGATGTCATGCAGAAACTTCAGTTAGAATCTGTTATACATTTTATAATTACCAGCTGTAATGGAAAAATTGTGTGACAACGAATGAATACCAAAATACATGCTTCATTACAGTCCACATGGGAAGAGATCCGTGAAAGAAACAAAACATGGACTGAAAATTTAGCTCAGAGACCATGACAGGCCATTGGGCCTTATACAGGGACATCATTTTATTTTTACTTCAATTTTTATTGTACCTGAGTTTTTGAATGTACTTCAATCCCACCCCGTCTACTAATGAAGTTCCAACTCCACACAGAACCAAGACCGCAGATAGTAAGCAGTACTGAGTTACTGAGTATAGTACGTTCCAGAAATATGTTCGCGTTTTCCAGTGACGAAAGAGCTTTCAATATTGAATCATATTTTCGCACAGGTACTGTCCGATTGCCTATGTCGCATCCCGATTTCCCCCACCTGCTTCTGCTCGCCCCTCTGTAATAGCTGGGCTGTCTTAGCTCTTTTCTGAAAACATTAATTTCTGTTAGGAATTGGACGTTTACGTAATATTATACAGCTGTTTAATTTAACTTAAATAAAAGGGCCTCGTTAAGTAATTAACTGTCACGTGATTTCCTCCCTTTCTACAATCCTGCGGCATAACCACTTGGACGGAGAGTAGATAGCATGTCTGAGTAATTTTATATTTTCGGGTCGGGCAGAAGTGAAGATTGAATTTACAGTACGTAGAGTAGGTACAGAATTATTTCAACATGAGTTACTAGTACGAAGGACGAAACTGGCAATTGGAATTAGATGCAATAGTCTATAGTGCGATAATATGCACAAAAGAACTGAAGCCTGTATCGAAATGAACGGTCACCATTTTCAAAATTGTGTTTAAATATTCATATTATGATTATTTTTCAATTTAACTTCTTTCTCTATATTGTACGCTAATGTGCTGTAGACAGTATAATATACACTGCATAATGAATACGTTCGCATGGATAACTCACTTCGTGAGTAAAAACACTTATTCTTAATACAGTACTGTACTTTGATTAAAGAAAAACCTAATGAAAATTATCAAACTCAAAATCGCGATATTTTCTAGTTTACGTAAATGGATGAACTACTTTTCTTCCTTCCTTTACCTAGTAGAGTGATTTGTGTTTTACGCCAGTATCATCGAACTTCAGTCTTGGAGGGGGGAGCAAGCGGTGTTTCCGGTTCTCTAAAGGTATAGACAGGTTAATATTAAAAATGTTAGTAAAAATAAAATGATGTCCCTGTACTTCTTGGAATAAGAAGTTGATTAAATATCATTTTGGGATGTACTATAACCAGTAACATGCGTCAAAAAGAGGATAGCAATGGTAAAGGAAGCTTCCGGCGTTGCTTAGTGGATAAAGCGTCAGCACGTAGAGCTGAAAACCCGGTGCCGGAGGGAATTTTCCTCCGCTCCATCCACCCTTCATCCTTTCTCATAAGTGACACCAATAAGGTATCACTCATGAGACAACTAAGCCAAGATATATTGGGGTAGGGTGGCCAGTTCCTTACCCCCTCCATTACAAATATCGTTGACTAGAGGCATATTTCACTAATCAGACTTGAATTGCATGCAACAATTGGTCTTCCTCCGACACATATCGTCAAGTGAGATGTATTGCTTGGTAACAGAAATAGTACATATCAGTAGGGACCGGATTTTTACGTAATATCAAGGTGTGAAATATGTACATATTTATGTAAGAAAAATAGGCTGAATATGTACCAAAATATGTAAAATCATGAAAATATTTAATATCAGTATCTGGCAGGTATAGGATAGGTAAAACTCCCCAGTTGTGATTTCATAGAGCACCCAACTTTTTTACCGCACACTTGACACATTACTATTTTTTCATCTGTAGTGAAGGCTTCGTCCATCGCAATCCATGATTTTATTTTTTTCGTTAGGGTTGAAGATACAGGGGCCATTTTAGTTAGTTAAAAGCACTAGATAAACTCACTTGCACTTTATACTGTAAATACTAAAGCTAGAGAACTGAGTGAAATGAATGACACAACAGTACTGCAAGCACTGTTTCGCTTTACTGGGTTAGGAGAAAATAAGAGGAGATGTGGGACACATGCATTTTAGGTGCTTCCTGCAAGAAACAAAGTACTTACTAAAATCTCAAACTATAGGCATTTACAAACTGTTGTTTGAAAAGTGACATTCCTGTCTCATTGGGTGGGATTATTTCAGCCGAGAAGCATACTTTCTAATTGCTCGGAAAAACCCATTTCCGTATAGGTCTACTAAATTTAAAATAAAGAGGTCAAGCAATAACCTGAAAGTCTCATATCAGACTTGACACGGTTTTTCCGGAAGAATTAGGAAGAGGGTGGGTAAGGTTGCAAAATGCATGGGAACGGCTTGTTAAGACGTGTGCAGAACAATTATAGTTCGAGAAAAATCGTTGTCGTCCTCCACCGCATGAAGGTAACGCTAATTTCTGAGTGATTTTTACAATACAAGGTAGTTGTATGACAAACGTTGCCTTTTGTTAACTCATATTTACAGTGGGCGGTATGGAATGAGTGCCTCTAGTACTTTCTGGAACTAAGGATGTTATGTTTCGTCCCCAAAATATATCCTTTCTTGGGTAGGTAAAAAGGCTTTTTAAATCATTGTATTTCAAATTGTAAATTTCCCTAGCAGAAGTTTTCTTTTTCCTTTCAGAGAAGTAAAAATGAATAAAACTCCTAAATATGTAGATTACTGTAATACCATGCCATAATATGTAATGTGGAGTAAATATGTAAAAATATGTAGTATCAAATTTTAATATATTAATGGTAATTACATGATTCGCAAAGATTTGTTATTTATATACGGTTAGGTTGAAAGGAATATAATATGTAATTACATAAAAATCCGGTCCCTACATATCAGCCAGAACCTCAATCAGAGATATTCAGCTTAATATGTTGCAAAACCAGAACAATAGCTTATAGCTAGGGAAAAGTTACAGAAGAATTATCTCTTTACTCTGATTTTAGTTATTAGCTTTCAAAATATTGACAATTAATATTTGTCGAAATATTTGCAATTATTCCATATCGCCCTGTATATAGACTATAGTTATCATAAGAAAATAAACCTGAAGAACTGTTATTGTTTAGCAGGCAGGCGATTAGAATATCAATGGAGTTTCTAACAACGTATGGTTCTAGCCTCAAGGAAGCTCCTACGCAGCAAGGCCTGTTTAATGGTAATGCATACTGCAGACTTTCCGGGAATAGCATAGAAACAGTTCCACGAATAGCAAGCGGCAGCGATGGGCTGGCTACCAACCTCTATTCTCTTTTCGGACGTGATAGACTGGAACCGGAACATTTACCAGTGAAGTACCTCTACCTCCTTGTTCAGAACAGAGATATAGTTCTAGACTAACACGTTAAACTGTAGTGAATAGGAGTTTGAAAAGCAGAAAGTAGAAATAACGATTCCTGGTCATTCTTTCGAAAACAATCTTCAAAATGGCATTATTCCGAAATCCCAATTTCCTAAATTAAAATTCCGAATAAAAGTAATTCTGAAAGTCGACTTTCCGAACAGGATATTTCCTGAATACTAATTTATCCGAATCCAGTGTTTCCAAAACTATTTTCCGAATTTTTTTTTTCCAAGATATAATTGATTAATTGTTCGGTTTTCATTTGACCTTTGAATGCAACTATTTTTACGATATACGATCATTTTTACTGGAATTTTGCAAATCTCTTCAAAATATGTAGGGTAAAGGTGCCTAATTCCGTGATGCTCCCAATCCCTTCATAAAATTTCAATTGACTGCCATAGAGTTCAGGTCTCTAATTTTTAAGTTTCTGAAATACCTAACAGATGTCAGGAGATGTCTTCTTTTCAATTATATTGACTACCCGCCTTTTGAATAGAAGCAGTCGACTGAAGAAGCTTTTGTTCAGTGAAAGGTGGTTGGCCGGTAAGTTTTTCTTTCTCTTATAACCGCTCCTGAAGAAACATTTTATATTTGAAGTAAGAATTAATATAGCGTTATAAAAATGATACATTTACTGTAGATTATAGTCAGCTGAATCAATGTGTATGATTATTTAAACAATGTCAGACAATAACAATGCTACAGGAGCTTTCCCATTTTCGGATTTATTTTCTATTTTTCCTTCCTGGCTCACTCGACCAGTGATACTAACGCTAAATTGTGAAGAAAATAGTTCGTGGAAATAATAATAGAAATAAGTTATAGAAAACACTATTACGGCTGCTATTACAATAAATGGGAGTAGAAAATGAAATGTAAAGAATCAATTAAGTGTTGCATTATCTACTGCATCAATTATAATTAAAATAAAATAATAGGGCATATATTTAACTTAATTACTGCTGTTGTTAGGAATATAAATAATGAGAAATATTTGTATTATAATTCAAATCATTCAAATTTAATTTTGTATTGAATTTAACTTTCAGTTTATTTTGTTTATAATGTATTAATATGTAATATGCATTCCTGTAGTTACACAAGTATTTTCTATGGAATTTGTCACTTAGACCCTTTTTATATGTTGTAATTTCTTGCTTAATCCATATTAAAACAATATACAGTGACTTTAATGTGTTTTTCCAAATACACGTTTGTTTTCTGAGCAGTTAATGAGAATTATTTTAGTATCACGGAATTAGGATATCACTCACGGAATTAGGAAACCACTATCACGGAATTTGGATCCCTGCCACGGATTTAGGAGCCACTGTATAACAATGAAGAATCATATATTAGGCCTATATATCAAACTTGTGAAACTGTTGACAATGAATGTTGTAAAAACTGTAGCTAAAGGTCCAAATAACGTCATTTAGGTGTTTTTGAAAATTTTTAGTACAATTTTGGCATAAATATAGACTTTATTAAATATGTCACGGAATTAGGCAACCTTACCCTATACTTGAACTTTCTATTGTAATATTTCAAATCCTTTTTCAATACCGGTAAGCCTATTTGCATTTGACATTTTACTGGAATTTTTCAAATCTGTTTACAATAAGCCTATTTACAGTTGACCTTTTCACTGGAATTATGCAAATCTGTTTACAATAAGTCTATTTACATTTGATATTTTTAGTGGAATTATGTAAATCTGTTTACAATAAGCCTATTTACATTTGATATTTTTAGTGGAATTATGTAAATCTGTTTACAATAAGCCTATTTACATTTGATCTTTTTAATGGAATTTTGCAAATCTGTTTACAATAACCCTTTTTGCATTTGGCTTTTCACTGGAATTTTGAAAATCTGTGTACAGTTTCCTCAGACAATGAATGGTCGTAGTCTATGACATGATGAAGTATGATTAAAGGTAGGAAGTTCGTACCAAAACATAGATTTCAGATTGTGTGTAGCCACGTATATAGGTCGTCTCGGTTCTATTGCACTAACTGTCTATACTCTATTCATATAAAGAAACTCACAGTCCATCCGCAAGTATGGATTTATGACTTTTGTAACTATAGTACAACAATATGCACAGTTTTAATAGGTGCTAACATTTGCAATGTAGTTGTGCAGTTTAGTGAGCAGTTTTTAACATGACAGAATTTAAATCTTCCAGTCACATGAAGTTGAATGCAATACTTTGCTTTAGTGAGCTTATTCTGAATCCAGTTTTTGAATATCTCCTGGATTTCAACATTTAAAAAAGTTATCCTTTAATATAAAAATAGTAGGCATATATCAAAACATTTTATGGTGTATCTTTTTCTTTTAGAACTAAGCAATAAATATTGTACGTTTATTGTTTTCGTAAACGGTTGTTGCTACTGTTGTTTTCATAATGCTACTTTGTTATTGATGTTTTAATTATCTAGTCTTAAGGTATGATAGAAAGAGATATCATGGTACTAGAAATCAAAACAGCGTCTCAGGTGCCATAGAAATTGAAATGGACATTAATAATAATAATAATAATAATAATAATACATAATTTTATAACAAAATAAATCTTAAAACGAATGTATTATGATATATGTAAATACTTATAAAAGAAGTAATGCAGAATTAGTAGATATGACAAAGAAAAAATCCCACCCTCTACATTTCTATAATTTTGAACACTGTATATACGAGAGCTTACTGATTATATCGCATTTCAAAACTTACAAAGCTCCAGCAGAAACCAATTAGAAAAGTACAAAGAGTTATTTAAAGTGAGATTTTGACTATAATGATGCTTTATCGATTACGAAGTTTTATAGTTTCGGTAGGCTTAGAAATGGCAAAATACTTGAGGAAAAGGAACCAAGAAATCGCAATATTGTTATCCAACATTCGCCTTAAAAAGAGCGTTTGCAAGCAAACAGGTAGGCCTAAATGCCTTCGTCCTTTTACTGTTACACATCGAAAGCGACTACCGAAAAAATACTGTGTGATTTCCTCCGAATCGAATGTGGGAAGATTTTGTGTTGCGTAATATAGACATACAATACAGGCTGAAGCGACTTCAAAGTTAGAGCATTAGTATACAGCTGACTTTCATTCAGTGGAATTCAGTTTAATATACAGGATGAAAGGTGTTCAATGAGAGTTATTTCATACAGTAAATGCTTAAGACTAAAGGAACATAATTTTCCATTGCTATTTTGCGTTATTGTTTTTAATTTAGTAGAAAATCGACTTCGTTTCTAGAAAAATGTTGCATCCAGTAGCATTTGCCAATGCATGGAAACACCCCTTCTCCCTAGCAGAGAGAGCGGTTATGTCGTCAATGTCAGAATCAAATCTTTCTCACGAGGTGACTGAGCTTACGTTTCGTGGTAGTCAGGCTTTAGGTTGAAGCACGCGTCTGATAAGAGCGTTGCCAAACATCCATTAAAACAGTGGAAGCTCTTACGTTCGACAGAAAACAAGTTCGACATCCCATAGTTCGACTGCTTACGTAGGAGAATTAGACACGCCCCTATACGGGCACTAAGAAATGGGTTTGCCATTTGAATGGGAATTGGTTCTGTGTCTTGTAGTGATACTTTTGTTAAAGGAAAACAGAATATTTTGTTGATTAGGACATCCATATTTAATCACTGATTTTAAATTAATGAATTCTTCTTTCTCTATTTGAGAATTGTGCCGTTTGTGAGACGGAACTGTTGAAACCCACTGTGGTACTAGAAGCGCATACACAAGTCTCGGGGCGGGCAGGAAATGCAAGTACAGTACTGTATTCGTTGATGGCTAACCAATAAGAATTTATATTCATTTCACCTGCCACACCCACTACCCTTATAGGACTGAAATTTCGACTCTGATCAGTCGAACTTAGGAGAGTCTACAGTACTTAAATTATTTATTAATACTTGAAATATTAAAGTACTCTTAAACGGTAAACCTGTCATGAATATTATGCAAAATTATTTGTTAGAATCGAGAACTCTAATGTAAAGACGTTTACAAAATGTGTTTAAAATATAATAGGATCAAAATTTATGATGCAAAATAATCATTTCTGGAAAATCTTGGCGCAAAGGAACATGTTATGAGCACTTTTCTATTCATATTATGCTCAGGATAGGTCCTTTAAAAGAACTGTCACCCTGGATACTCTGAAGTAAATCTTGCAGAATATTTCAGGGACCAAACATCGATCTCTTTGGGTAAAAATCCCTCACCACACTGAGCTACGACCGAGTCAAACCAAAATGAAAGAAATGCAAGTCTGCGCCAAAATCCATTTCGTTACACCCCTGAATTGCATTAAACAAAACTGACGCTGTGATCCGTGTTACAGCAGTCAACGTGTCTACCTGTTGATTCGCGTGAAATTCCATCATCCCCCCCTCTCTTTTCCCGTCCTCCACGTACACTTTGCAGATAGTCTGGCGCCCTCTGTTTAGAAGGGAAACTGAAAGCTAAGCTCTGAATAACTTTTTGACTTTAATTACAGTGTATGGCGTTTAAATAAAATTCAATATAAATACGAATTCGCTTATCCACACAGCAAGATTAGGTTTTCGACAATGCATTCGAAAGTTTCTTAATACCTCAAGTACAAGAGAATCCTTCAAAATGTTCTTCGAAATGTCTTAATAGTTTGTAACTGTATATTACAATCTCTAAGAGAAAAGCGGCCTATAAGCTTGTAGCTGCTAGTATAAACTTTAAGACACAAAATAGTTATGATATTGTACAAGTGTTCAAGGACCGAACGAAATAACTCTGTGGTAAAACACTGGACTTGTATTCGGGAAGTCCAGGGTTCAAATCCCGGGGCTATCCAATCTGGTCGAGTTTTCAGTAGCTTCCTCGATCATAAAGTAATTGAAGCTGTGAAATCGATAACCATTCAAGTCCACTTCTGGTCATTCATTTTTTGCAAATTTGAAATTAAATTTTGGATATTTCCATAAGTGTTACGACTTTAAAAGTTGGTATACTATTTTGTCTTCATCTCTAAAACAACCAGCAGATGAGAAATAAAAAAAAGTTTTTTTGCATTTTTCTAGAAACTTGTGTAAATGGACTTGAATGGTTATTGATCTCGCCGCTTCAATTATAAATATAGTTTTAAAAAATTAATACCGGATTTATATCTCTAAAAAAAAGTAAATCCGTGGCGCTACAGTCCATGAAGGACCAAGACCGACCAGCTGGCTGCTCGCCTCACGTCCACATGCCGAAGCAGAGGTACACGATCATCCAATCAGAATGGAGGTATCGTGTGGTTAGCACGATGATCCCCCCCAGCCGTTATAGCTGGTTTGCGAAACTAGATTTTTGCTACCTATCGTAGATCCCCAAGTACATCACGATGCTGGGTGGGCACCGGTCCCATACACTGGCCGAAATTTCATGAGAAAATTTCTTCCTCCATGAGGACTCGAACCAGCGCGCATTCCGTAACGCAAATCCTAGGCAGAATGCCTTAGACCACGACGCCACGGCGCGGGACGTGATTTATATCCCTTTCCACCAAAAAACATACAGATAATGTTGCGCAACACATTAATCTTTACTGATAGTGTATGGTGGACATGTCTCCAGATACGCCACTAGTGGTCTGTAGACTGGCCGATAGAAGATAGCAATCTAATGTATGAACAACAATGCCGACAGTCTCGATATAACCTTGCCATAGGTTTCTGAATTTCTTCATTAAAAAAATATATATTGCTTACGTGATTATGTTGAGCCAAACATACAAAGTTAACGTTTTGTAAATGAACTTAGTCAAGAAAAGCCTCGTCTGATACTGTAAATATCTATATAAATCCAAGTCCTACCTCACCGCAGTACCTAATCAAATGTATTGTCTTGTACTTGCATTAGTTCTAACGGAGTTTTTACTGAGTTGAACAGCAGACGGCCGCTAAAAGTCATAACAGTTTTTCTCCGTACATTTAAATTAAATAAACTCTCATGAAAGACCTCACTTAACTGTTCAATTGTTTGCTTACAGTGATGGTAAATGTGCGTGTTCATACACAAAAGAATGAATAAAATCTTCCCATAGGCTGCTAGTGAAATTGATAAGAAGAAGCACTTATTTCAACCAGAATATAATACTACCAAGAACATTATTAATTTTAGTTAGAGTCATTTTTATAATTTTTTAAACAGAAATACTAATATTAATATACTTTAAGAACTATTAGTAAAACATTAAGTTCCTTATGTAATTTGTTTTTGGGATGTGTGCATTCATTCTAATTATGAAAATTTAAAGATGCGTTTTTTCGCATAGTATGTAAAAGTAAGTAAAATTATATAGCTAAAAGTTCTATCTCAAACCTTAAAATAACCATTAAATCATCTTTATAACTTCGTAAAAATTATAAATAATTATGGCTCCAAGTTTTTGTGTATCCGCAGCTTAAATGTCAGAAGATATCCGATTTCTCCATGCGTTCACCTGCGAGTCCTCTTTTTTTTTTTACTTGGTTATTTAACGACGCTGTATCAACTACGAGGTTATTTAGCGTCGAGGGATTTTGGTGATAGCGAGATGGTATTTGGCCAGATGAGGCTAGGATTCGCCATAGATTACCTGACATTTGCCTTACGGTTGGGGAAAACCTCGGAAAAACCCAACCAGGTAATCAGCCCAAGCGGGAATCGAACCCGCGCCCGAACGCAACTCCGGATCGGCAGCCTTAACAGACCGAGCTACGCTGGCAGCTGCCAGTCCTCTTAAAGCGTTTCTAAATATGAATGTAAGCTAAATCAGTAAAATATTTTAAGGAAGGACTTTAAATAGAAAGACAACCTCACCAAATGTATTTGAAGACTTTTTTATATCAGGAATGACATAAAAATGTAATCGCGTCAAAATATATGTGTATCTAACACACTTCACGTGAGTTCTTCGGGTTCAGGATACGGCGGATAGATGGCAGAACTCCTATTTTGAAATTTCATGTTGTATGATTTATCCGATAAGCAGGTTGTAATACAATGTTAAAATTGAAATATACTGTCTAGTAAGATAAGTATAGACGGTATATTTCAATTTTAACATTGTATCCTATTTTGAAGTTTCACACCACTTCGGCGGGCCATGTTATGCATGATGTGTATCTGTGAAGAGTTATGTCGTATACTTGGGTGAGTGTATGTGTAAGTGTTCGTGTAAGTGTAGTGTAGGGGATGGGTGAGGATGATAATGGTGAGGAAGGGAGAAGGGGAAACCCGGTGCCGGCACGAAGTCTACTCTTGTCGAATATCATAGCTCCAAGGGGGCCGCCAGGCTTAACGTCCCATCCGACGGACGAATCACTATCAACAGTGACATATGCCTTCTCTTCATATGCACTGCGGAGAGATTTGGGATTTAACCCAGGCATATTGGTGCACAATTTATTGATTAGAAGTTGTGCACCGCCATCTCTCCTACTCCCGAGGTAGAAATTTTACATGAAAATTTCTGATTCCGCCGGGAATCGAAACCGGTCCGGCTAGTCTGGAGGCAGACGTGCTACCACAGAGCTAACTCGGCGGACTCCGTCAAAATATATCAATTGATATATTTACGGGATCATAATACTTTGTTCATGCATCATGCAACAGAACGTGAAGGAAACACGAACAGAATAATTCGATGGTGTTCAGGTAAAGGGGTTAAGTCATTTTTTGTGCACATGGAGTTTTGTTCCTCAACTGAATACACAAGTTAAATTCTAGAAGTGGATGTGTAAAAAACAAAATACAGGGTGATCCGTTTGTATATGGATAAAATAAAAACACGGTAAAACATTTACTACTGAACTTTATTTGTTGAAACTTTGTGCATACAACACTGAAAGATGGGAGATTCCTCAGAGCTCAACATGACTCCCATTGCGCACCCTGCACAACTCATAACGGTGATGCAATTCAGCCCATGTCCGTTGTAACATAAGAGGGGTGATTTGTTGAAAATCTTGAATAATTTTTACTCTCAGATCATCAATGTTCCTGGGTTTCTGTGAATATACAATGTCTTAAAAAAAAAAAAAAAAAAAAAAAAAAAAAAAAAACAGATGAAGTCAGGAGGGGTTAGATTTGGGGAGTTTGGGGGCCAAGCCAAGAGATAGCTGCTTCTCGTACTGGGTTTCGCCTGCGACCTCTTGCATTTTTTTAAACACAGAACCTGTTTCTACAAATGTTCGATGCCACAACATTATGGAATCGTATTTAGGTACATTACGCACACCATACTCACGTCGAAATTTCCTTTGAACTCTTTTAACACTCTCAAATTAGCATACCAAAGAACACATTGTGCCCGCTGTTGATTTGTAGTAGCCATTTTAATCATCTACGATTTTCATTTGTCCTTTCAGATTATGAATTGTTGATTGTTATATGTATCATAATGCAAGAAATTTTTCCTACTATCATAATAGCATTATAATAGTAAATTAATATTATTCATACCCAAACGGATCAGACTGTAGTACTTGCATTTGTTGTGTTTTATTTGTGTAATTAGGGGAGAGTCGGGTAGTATCGGACATCGGGTAATATCGGACAGTGCGTTTCTTTCAACTACCACCATATGATAGTACCTGAATGACATGGTTACGTTTCTCTATGCGACATCACAGAAACGTAACCATGTCAATCAGGTACTATCATCGTGTAGTAGATGAAAGAAACTCACTGTCCGATATTACAAGATGTCCGATACTACCCGACTCTCCCCTATTTGTAATACGGTTCCGAAATTTAACTTTCATTTATCTCAAAACTCATTTTTATGACTTATCTCCCTTTACCCAAATACCATCGAATTTTACTTCAAAAATCTAATCCATATGCGAAATTGGGCCTATCGTTAGTTTATAATATAATCCTTTATTGTATCCTCCAACAATATTCGCTGCATGGCAAAACCTCGCAGCCATTGTTGTGCTATGTGCCTCGAAATAATCTGGCGCCAATATTGCAGTTAATAGTGTTAATAAAGTTATGGCTTCGAGGTCGAAATGAAGCTCTATGGATTAAATTAATTCCGCTTTAAGGTACAACAGCTATCATATTTACAAACTCGGATTATACACGTAGTACTAAATTTATTAACTATTTGTACAAGCTATGACATAACAGAAAAATTACATTTAGATACTGACAGTGTTTGCAAATGAAATTTCAAGAACAATCTACATTTTAATATTAAGAAAAGTTATTTCATGTCTTGTGCTCGAAGTTCATCCCATCTAATAACTAATTTTACAATGAATGGCCAAATATTGAAACACTTTTACAGTAGAGAGGGTATAGTAATTATATTAATTATAATATTTTATTTAATCAACATACTGGGTGTTCAGTTCAAAATGTGTCATGGCTCGCTGTATGTCGTCATGTGGCTAGCCGATGAGCCTAGAGAATTCAATCTTCCTACACTTCCGCAGAGGCGTATTACCTAAATGCGAGAGAAGTTGCCTAGCAAGTACGGCGTTCATTCTGAAGATTACTTACCGATACGTACGGTAACGCCAGTAGTGGCAAGAATGTGAACTGTTTGGAAACACGTACTGAAGTGAGTTTTTTTTTCTTACTGTCGGGATATGGGGAGAGGGTTAAGACGATTACTTACGTATTTGTTAACTTGGACGGTCAACATGGACACGGAGCATTTTGATTTGTGTTGTGGAATGTTGCCGTACGCAATCGATGATAACAAATACCCTGCGTACGACTTGCCGCGCAAAACACAGTTCGAAAGAGGTTATGGTAGCACACAGACTTACAGACCGCCATCTGTTGCTACGACATTCAAGTTATACCGTACACGTTCTCAAGTTCAAATTGAACGCCTTGATTAATAGGCAACTTCTCTGACATAAAAGCTGAAACTCGCTTCAAATCGCTGACTCACAACAGTGACGTCATGACACACTTTGAAATGAACACCCAGTATAGTCAATATGAAAGTCAGAGTTTTAAATACCTAGGCCCCTTTGTTAGAAATCCTAACAGTTTTAAAAATATCAATACCTCGATATTACTTTTAAATTTCCTAGTTCGTGCAAAATTCTATGGTGTTCAGGTAAATTGGGTTAAGTCATTACTTGTGAAAATGAAGTTTTGTTCCACAGGTGAAAACGTAAGTTAAATTCTACAAGTGGGTGTGTGAAAAACGAAATAATACCAGCATTTGATAATGTTTTATTTTGTATAAAATTGTTTGCAATAAAGGTCCGAAATTAAATGAAAATTAATCTAAAAATTAATTTATTTTGTCAGTATTAATTTGATTTCTTCTGAGACTATATTTGGAAAACTAGGATCTTCTATCGAATGCACATTCCCCTTTTCAGATTTACTGTTCTGAGCGAGAAAATTTCGAGCAATGTGGCAGGCATTCAAAATTACACCTTTATGAAGCGATGAGAGCAATTGAGTGTACTCTCAATTGCTACAGGTGTGTGTTGAATTATTCATGTTGTAAAGAGTGCGATAGGACGGGTAATTACTTGTTCGATTTTCGGGGATACTCAAAAGGTACACCATGCACATAAAATAGTGTACCAAATATACGCAGTCCTAACTTTGAAACCATGTTTATCATGTTTTTGTTCCGTTTGTTTGCTCTGCAAGATTTCATATGTTGGGAGTTTAGTTATACAGTTCCCACATTCGCTTCTCTTGTTGCTCTGATGATTTCTAATCGATAATAATTAATTTAGACCCCAAGTCCAATAACTTCTGTGATTGTTCATATGGAATCTCTAATTCTTTCACCTAAGACATGATGCTACCTAAAGGGCATACTGTAGATCTTGTCCTTTACATAACCCCTATATAAAAATCTAGCGGAGTTAAATCTGGTGACGGCGGCCTATAAATATAATTTCGTCAGAAATAGTAATCCTTACTAGAAACTGTTGTTCTGTTCTCTTCTGTTCAACATAACCACGCCAAAGTTCATTCTTTTTTTTTTTTTCTCTTGTCCCTGCGTTTAATGTCTAGAATTTGCATTTTGTGTGGATGCAGTTCAAGATGCTTCTGAAGAACTTCGCAAGCACATAATTATTTATATAATACAAAGTGATTTTGCTTTTAGCTTTCCAATATATAATAAGAAATGGTAAAGTAAGAAGTGCACATTCAATTGCTTTCTCTTTTTTGTATAAGATTTCACAGATATTTCCAACACAAAAATAAATAAATAATATCGACAATGAGGTCTTACAAGTACATTTTTTTATTCTCGACCATGCCGAAATGTAGTAATTATACACCTGGTAGCAGTCCTTTAATGCATGCCATTAAAGTACACCTACTCATTAAAGTACAGGTGTTCAGCCAATGACAACTCGGCTTACAGGTGTTCAGCCAATGACAAGTCAGCTTTGTACCGTTATAAAACCGCAAGTATCGATTATTCTCGGATATGCAATCGAAAGAGAATTAGCGAAAAGTCACGGAGGCTGGAAATCCAATACTGTCGCGGAAGGTTATGTTCTGTTACTATAATAATTAGCGTTAATTGTAAATAATATTCAAATAAATTCAATTTGTCATCTCGTTTTTCAATGTCCAATTCAATAATCAAGGTTATATCAAGTTTAACGGGATTACATCAAGGTCAATGACATTATTGTTCCTCGGAAAA
This sequence comes from Periplaneta americana, assembly GCF_040183065.1. Taxonomy (NCBI): domain Eukaryota; kingdom Metazoa; phylum Arthropoda; class Insecta; order Blattodea; family Blattidae; genus Periplaneta; species Periplaneta americana. The sequence goes on along the minus strand of NC_091118.1, from coordinate 178,212,378 downwards.
AATCTATACTTTCGCGTCTGCGCACATCTCACAATTCACGACCTAGAACAAGGGCACTTCCGATCTTGTCAGATATAAATAAAATGTATACATCTGAATAATTTCAAGTTAGAAATATGGTCGAGCATGAAAAGTCGTATGAAACTCGCCTATAATGGTAATTAAGAAGCTCGTATGAAAATTATGAAACTCGCTTGCGCTCGTTTCATAAACATCCATACTCGCTTCTTAATTACTATCATTATAGGCTCGTTGCATAATGTACTATTATAACATCGCAGCTACGATTAAATGTTAGACTCTCTCACTTATGTATGTACCAATTCAGCAATACAATACAAGAATTTGTTGAATTTAAATCAACCAGAGCCATCTACCATTAAGTATTATCGTTTTGGTTTTATCGGCATTGCTTCAAAGAAATTGCTTTCTCCTACGTAGACTTTTAGAAGACAACTGGTTCTACAATCTTAGGAAAACGTTTCGTCGCACAGATGCTTTATAAGCCCCAGAAAGGAGACACAAAAGAACGACTGGTTGACCTAATAAAATTAGTTTTGTTTCTTTGTATGTCTGATCATGCGCACTGCCTCCTTTCTGGGACTTAGAAAAACGTTTAGTCGCGCAGATACTTTATAAGACTGTACATCAAATTAATACTTTTACAATTAGATTAAAAATGATTCGATGAAGCTTCTGAGCAAGAAATTGATAAAATAATTTAAAAATTAACAGTAATTAACACAAACATAGGCCGAAAAACTGTGTGGAATCAATCTACGTAAATTAATATTTTCGTTCCTCCTTTAACAATATAGCAGGCCATGCCAGCCAATAAGATAAAATATTAGGCTGGTAAATTAAATATCGCACTTAATAATATTCAATTACGCCACTTTTGCATATTTTTTATTCGATTTGAGAAATAGTCCTAATAAATATCACTCCAATGTTAGGAGAAAATCCACAAACGATTAGGGAAAACACGGGAATTTTACTGGAAGCAAGTAAAGAGATAGGTTTGGAAGTAAATCCCGAAAAGACAAAATATATGATTATGTCTCGTGACCAGAATATTGTACGAAATGGAAATATAAAAATTGGAAATTTATCTTTTGAAGAGGTGGAGAAGTTCAAATATCTGGGAGCAACAGTAACAAATATAAATGATACTCGGGAGGAAATTAAACACAGAATAAATATGGGAAATGCCTGTTATTATTCGGTTGAGAAACTTTTATCATCCAGTCTGCTGTCGAAAAATCTGAAAGTTAGAATTTATAAAACAGTTATATTACCGGTTGTTCTTTACTGTTGTGAAACTTGGACTCTCACTTTGAGAGAGGAACATAGGTTAAGGGTGTTTGAGAATAAGGTGCTTAGGAAAATATTTGGTTCTAAGAGGGATGAAGTTACAGGAGAATGGAGAAAGTTACCCACAACACAGAACTGCATGCATTGTATTCTTCACCTGACATAATTAGGAACATTAAATAAAAACCAGATGTTTGAGATGGGCAGGGCATGTAGCACGTATGGGCGAATCCAGAAATGCATATAGTGTGTTAGTTGGGACGCCTGAGGGAAAAAGACCTTTAGGGAGGCCGAGACGTAGATGGGAAGATAATATTAAAATGGATTTGAGGAGGTGGGATATGATGATAGAGAATGTGCTCAGTATAGGGACCAATGGCGGGCTTATGTGAGGGCGGCAATGAACCTGCGGGTTTCTTAAAAGCCAGTAAGAAAGTAAGTAAATATTACTCAAGATTTAAAAAAAAAAAAGTTTAAGTAAATATACTCGGAACTGAAGATACTCCAAAATTGTCGGTGAAATTAAAGCTTCTCGTATCGTCCGTAAGAAATGTATATATTTTTACACCTTCTCTAGATAATTTCATACTTGTAATTGAAGCTTCATATAATTTTTTACATATATATTTTTTTAATTACCGCGCAATTTAAGTCATGGGTTTTTCAGAAAGTAAGAGATAAATTTACAGAATTCTATATTAATCTAAGTAGACTAAGCTTACATTTCTTCTCTTACCTTGAGGTGAACAGTTTCCATTGGATGTAAAATACCTATAAGAAAAGGGAAAACGAAACACATTATAATTACTTAAAACAAATGAAGCCTAGACAGTTATATACATAGTTCGATATCAATGTATGAAGCCTTTTAAATACAACATATTCACTTTTTTATCTTTATGGTACAGTCACAGACATAAAAATGCAAGAAATGCAGTATTACAAACAAAATGATATCCCTGCTCCCAAGAGTATCATAGAATCATAAATCTTGTCTTAAATGAAAGCAAAATGACTGCTAATCAATTTTGTTTGAAGATTTTTAGAAAATTTAATGTTTATATTTTTGTTTTTATTTTCCGTTTTTACGAACAAAAATTGCACATCTATTTTTAACTTATTCTTTAATTTTCAATTTTGACAATTTCCTATTACAGAATTATTCATGTATAATATGATAATATGCCCTGAAAATTTGCTTCAATTATCTCTATTATTGTCCGAGATATTACATATTAAATGTTGAAAAATGTAAAAGAAACGAACTCCGGATATCTCAGGGGACTGTAGCGCAGCAGCTATTTAGAAATGGTGTAAAAACAATTATTTTTCTTCGTAACGACCTTGAAATTTCGCTCAAATGAAGTCAATACTATGAAGTATTTTTAGGCTAACAATAAAAATAAAAATAAATGTTAATTTTGACACATACGTGGTCATTCCTGCAGGTCCTTCCCCGTAAGAAAATTATGCCTCCAAAACTGTTCCGTTATTATACTTCAACCAAAAACTTTTTATACAAGAAATGTAGGTGATATCGGTGGGAATTGTTTCCTTTTTTAAAAATTATCATAAGCTTAGGCCTACTCCTTATGGAAACAATGAAAAATGGCGTTTGTGTCTGTATTCTGAAGGAGAGTTCGAAGAAAATTAACTATAAAACTAAACATTATTGACATCTTCATGAAAGAACGGAATTATTATAGAAATGTTAAAAATAAATTAATACATTTAGTGACATTTTCATGTTTGTTGATACAACTGTTTTGACTTGTACTGTATGTTACATCATTTATAGTTGTTAATTTCAGTTTGCCGAGCCAAATTTAACGAATGTTGGTGAAACTAGCCGTTTAAACAGAATTTTCATGCAATTTTAAAATGAAAAAATGCAATATTGATGTTTGTTTACATGCCAAGTCCTATTAATAAATTAATGAAGAGTTAAAAGCTTTTTGATAGGAATGACAAACAGTACTAACAAACCGTAAATAAAAACTATATCAAAGTTCACGTTACACGATATTCAGTATCTTACACATTAAAAGTTACAGCTACAACTAATCAAAGTTCCTTCGTTTTTGTTTGCCGTTGATACACTGCGTAATGTTCCGCTCTTAAACAAAATAATTGAGGAGAAGACGTTGAAAGGAACTTGAATTCCAAATATTTGCTATCAATTACCATAAAAGTACCTCTAACAGCATAGATGGAGATTTCTTAGATTTAATAGGGAGAAGAGTTTGCTTCTGTGTATGTAACAGCTAATATAGATAACGTACGTAGAGAAGAAAAAAGAAGTGTATATAGCATTTGTGGATCTAGAAAAGGCGTTGAAAAGAGTGAATTGGAATAAACTGATGGGGATCCTGAAGAAAATTGGCGTGGATTGGAAAGAGAGCAGGCTGTTCAGTAACCTTTATATGAAACAACGAGTCAAAATTAGGATAGGAGAAGAAATATTAGAAGGATGTGAAATAGGGAGAGAAGTACGTGAAGGATGACATTTATCACCTATCGCGTTCAACATCTACTTGGAGGATTTAGTGAAGAAATGTTTTAAGAACATTGGAGGATCTCACGAAAACCAGCACAATCCAATCAAAACCATCTAAAACCAACCAAATCCAATCCATTTCATTAAAAAAAATCCAAACGATCAAAACAAATCCAACAATCAAAACAAATCCAACAATCAAAACCAATCCAACTCAACAAAAACCAATAAAAGTAATCGAATCCAGTCGATCTCAATCGAGCCAAAACTAAAAACATAAATTCAACCAAACCATCAAAGCAAGGAGGAAAAAGAATAAAGTAGGAGGAAAAAGAATAAAGTGCATAAGATTTGCTGATGATATGGCGCTGTTAGCAGAAGAGGAGGCGATACTAATGGATAATATGCTACTGGAGCTAAATGACAGGTGTGAGCAGTATGGAACGGAGATAAATACACACAAGACGAAGACCATGGTTATAGGGAGAGAAGAAAAGAAGGCAAACTTGCGAATTCTAAATGAGGCAGTAGAGGAAGTGGACAGCTTCAAATACTTGGGGTATAGTATAAGCAGTAACATGAGCTGCTGCCAGGAAGTCTAAAGGAGGATAATAATGGCAAAGGAAGCTTTTAATACAAAAAGGAGCATCTTCTGCAGACCTCTGGAGAAAGAATTAAAGAAGAGACTAGTGAAGTGCTTTGTATGGGGCAGTAATATGGACATTACGACGAAGTGAAGAGAAGCAACTAGAAGCATTTGAAATGTGGATATGGAAAACGATGAAGCGTGTGAAATAGATAGACAGAATAAGAAACGAAGCTGTGTTGGAAAGAATGGGTGAAGAAAGAATGATACTGAATCTGATCAGGAAGAGGAAAAGGAATGGCTGGGTCACTGGTTGTGAAGAAACTGCATTCTGAAGGATGCACTGGAAGATGGTGAACGGAGAAGAGATCAGGGCAGAAGAAGATATCAGATGATAGACGACATTAAGATAAATGAATCATACGCGGAGACTAAGAGGAAGGCAGAAAATAGGAAAGACTGGAGAATGCTGGGTTTGCAGTGAAAGATCATCCTTTGAGCAGAATACTATGAATGAATTGATAACGGTCTTCAAACGAACCACCTTTAGGACGTTTATATTAGTTTAAGCGTGATACTCTAGGTTTCTTTATGTGAATTCACGATAAAAATAATTGTAATTAAAAGTCACTAATATTTCAACCGTAGTGGTGATGGTGATGGTGCTGGTGCTGGTGATGATGAGGAGGATGATGATGATGAAAATAGAAATAGCCTATCATTTTTATTATTTTTATCTCGGTAACCGACATTACTGTCTCCGGTAATCTATCTAGAAAATATACATTTAAAAGAGACGATTCCAACCATGGGTGTAATTATGAAGAAACTTGTTACTTTGCCACTCTTTGCGTTCTCGGAGCCAATGTCTGGGCGTTGTCTTTATTTTATCTTTTTCGGAAGAAACACAAATTTCAATCAACCGTTTTACCGATTGAAAGGATTCCAATATATATATATATATATATATATATATATATATATATATATATATATATATATTGTAGACCAGTAGTTGTCAGCACTCGCTGAAATGTGCAAAGAGTAAGCGGAGCAGTCCCGTGTGCTCCATCGTGTAGCAGGAAGAGGTAGAGAGCATACCCGCTAGCAACTACGAGTGCACCATGGTGCACTGTGTTTTCCGTGGGTAAGAGATGCTAGCCCCAGGGTGCTCAGTGCTGACGACCGCTGCTGTAGACGATAAAAATTAAACTCTGCTGCATCATGCTTGCCTATTTTTTTCTTATCTGGGTGATCAACTCTGCCTTTATGATGCCTCCACTACAGCAATGGAATTATTCTTATTGCAGTACAAAGAAATAATAGCCATAACCAGGGATGCTAGCAAGTGAAAAGAATGTAATTCAACCAAAATATAGCAATCCAACAGGAAACTAACCAAAATCAATCAAACCCAAACATATACTTTCCAATCCAAAGCAACGCACCACAACGTAACCTAACCGGAACAAAAACCAAACAAGAGCAACCAAATCAAAATCAGAACCAAACCAAAAGCAAAAACAAAAACCCAAAGTCAACCCAACACAACTATAACGAATAAAATTTAACAAAACCCAACACTACGCCAACCCAACAAAACTCAATCCAGACATTATCGAAATAGTACCAACAACACATCGCAATCAAAATCAACCTAGTTCAACAACAAATCCAACCCAAAATCAACTCAATCCAAGACAAATCCAATTCAATCCATTCAAAACAAATTTAACCTCATGAAAACCAGCACAATCCAATCAAAACCATCTAAAACCAACCAAACCCAATCCATTTCATTTAAAAAAAATCCAAACGATCAAAACAACTCCAAACATTCAAAACCAATCCAACTCCACAAAAACCAATCAAAGTAATCGAATCCTGTCGATCTCAATCGAGCCGAAACAAAAACATAAATCTAACCAAACAAATTAAAACAAGGTTACCAGCTATGAAACCAAATGTGGCCAAGCCAACGAACGTTTCTTAAAAGCATATTGTGAAAGGACGGATATTTATTTTTCAAGTACATATCTGTTCGTTATCAGCAGTAGTGTACGAAACGTCAATGCAGTAGTTTTAACGTTGAATTCATAACACTACGTGACCGTCTAAAATGCTTCGGGTCTAGAATAAGTTTTGATATGAACTGAGGCTAGGTCCCGATATGGAGCTGTGATGCTGAGATAGAAGATGTGATATATAACTTGTCGTTATAGGAGTAACGGGAATATCAGTTATTTAGCTTCAACAGCCAGTTATTCATTCTTAATAATTAGTGCAAGATATATAAATCCCAAGCCTTTGCAAAGTCAGAACTGGGTCTGTCTTCGTACGTTCGTTTAATTGCTCCCAGTACTTAATATGAGACTAAATCAAAAGTGAATTCAGGCGTGGAAATGGTGTAGCAATAATAAATTTTCTTCTATTTTGAAAACGGCACTGAGATAATTGATGCGTTAACCGTGGTAAGAGAAGAGCAGCAGCTTATTCCTGGATCTGTTAGCGAGTTAGTTTCAAAATTACACATTATTTTATTGCTATATAAGGAGTCGTTATTTATAAATAACTGAAACCTGCAAAACTAAAGTTTTTATAAGGAGCACAATTTCATTTTCTAAATTTGTTTTAATACCACAATACTCTGCTGATGACGTGAATGTCAGATTAAATAAGTAAATAAATAAATAAATAAATAAATAAATAAATAAATAAATAAATAAATAAATAAATAAATAAACAAATAACTAACTAAATAAATAACTCAATAACTAACTAACTAGCTAACTAAATAAATAAATAAGTAAATAAGTAAGTAAATAAATAAATAAATAAATAGATAAGTAAATAAGTAAGTAAAGAAATAAATAAACACACAAATAAATAAATAAATAAATAAATGATAATAATAATTATTATTAATATGTTAGGAGAAAATCCACAAACGATTAAGGAAAACACGGGGATTTTACTTGAAGCAAATTTTACCAAACTTTCTCACATATTTCTCAGTCACATCTCCACACCTCTGCCACGCGTATATTAACATATTTTTGAGGAGAGGTGAATGGAACTATTGATACACAACAGAATGCAATGTCATTATGAAGCCCCAATCGTAGAATGTGTCTGCAATATTTTCACATATAATATAATGTCTGAAATACTCTTTTAGCCTTCGAATTACAATTTCATATTCTCTAAAAATATACACACTCAAGGGTTGCACAAATCTTGTAATATACACACTCAAGAGTTGCACAAATCTTGTAGTTTTTGGAGGGATAATTTGTGTTTTAGTTGTTTTACCATGTAAAGTATTGTTTACTCCTTCAAAAGTAAATATAGTGTCATCTATCTCCCCCCCTCTCTAAGACTCCAGATGTAGTAATATGTCTTTCTTAACATTCGGAATAAATACATCTCTTAACTATCTTCTCTCGTGCATTTTTTTGTCAGTTTACTGGAACAACTTGCATCGACCACGACATTAACCTCTTCCCTTACTATATATCTTACCAGTTTTGTGAAAAAAAGTGTCATATTTTTTTATTTTCGTAAAGAGGTCATATAATATTGCAGAATCACTGTACATCAATAATTTGCTTGCATATCTAAAAAATCACTATGAAATAGACATACATTCATACCTGAATTATTATCCCGAGCTATCTCGTGCACCTTGATTCCAGCTCTGGTAGTTGTCCCACTTTGATTTTCTCCTGAACTATTTACCAACTTATGTTTTTTATGGATTAATTTTTGAGGTACAATACCAGTGCTGTTATCAAGGCGTTAAATGTTGCTTGTCGTGTGATAGACTCGAAAGCAGGGTATTACGCACAGTGGCACATTGCATTCCGGACAGTAGTATCTGCTCTCCTATATGAGAGCGTTTTGGGAAGAATGGTGTAGCAGTCATTGAATATTTGTACCAGTACATCTGTTCTTCAGGTTTGTGAATAATGTTCTGCAGTATCACTATGCTCAAAAGTAGGCTACACGTATTTCAGAGTCTGTAGTAGGCCGCCACGAATTATTTTCAGCATTCTGTGAACACTTATTAGCATGCCGAATCGTCTCCTCGAATATAATGTTGATGAGGTCATTATTAAAGAATAATTTAAAAAATAGAGAATTATCGTCATCAGAAACAATGTTAAAATTTCAGGGAATGGGGACCTCGGAGGTGCAGAAGAAATGGTGCCAGATGTCTTCTTTTCAAACCACTGTCGAAAAGACGCGACATCAACTGATCTGAATTTATTTGTTGGTCTATAACTTCGTCTTCTGATACCGATGTTTCATTTCCTAATCTTCTACAGGAATATATTCCTCATCAAAAGTTTTGGAATCACTAACTTGATCCATCTTTACACAAAATAGCACAAAAAACACTAAACACAAACAGAAACCGCCAAAACTAACTACCACCTACTCACTACTGTGTGTGAATGCTATATGAGCATAGAATTCCACTCGCAAAATAGAAGTACAAAAAACACCACCAGATATAGCAATATCACTAACTTCTGTAGCCATCTAGTGAGGAAAAGGTTAATGGAAGAATGGAAACGTACATTTTCAGGATATAAACCTTAGCAGCGAAAATGGGACTCAAACGAGTTAATTCGGGTTAATAAATTTTGACACAAGTTAGCAACCCGAGTTAACTCGGGTTAATCAGGGAAGTGGTTAAATGTCTTAGCTTTGTCTACACGTTGTTTTAATTTAGGTCCAAATTCCCCTTCCGGTTCTCGAAAGCATAGTATGTACAGTGGTGTCCCTAGACTTCCTGCTGCATACCTATGGATTTGGACGGTGTACGAATGAGTGAAATAGGCCTATGCCATGGATTGCACTACTACTGTATTAATGTGAGCTTTTTATTTTTTTATTTTAGTGGGTTATTTTAGGACGCTATATCAACATCTCGGGTTATTTAGCGTCTGAATGAGATGAAGGTGATAATGCCGGTGAAATGAGTCCGGGATCCAGCACCGAAAGTTACCCAGCATTTGCTCATATTGGGTTGAGGGACAACCCCGAAAAACCCTCAACCAAGTAATTTTCACCGACCGGGATTCGAAGCCAGGCCACATGGTTTCACGTCCAGGCGCGCTAACCGTTACTACACAAGTGTGAGTTAAGCAAAAAAATGACTAGAGCATTAATGCGAGAGCTGTGACACGGTGTCGCGGAACTAAATAGATCCGAGTAAACGCAAGAAGCGGTATAAGTAGCAACAATTTTCAAGTCAATATATTTCGTAAACGAGGAAAAGGCGAAACGAACAACTATCACTTTGTTTCTTAACGAAAGAAAATTACCTTAAATATGCATTTTCATTAAATTCAAGCGCCACGATCTGGAACGGTTCTCTTAGAGGCCTGAGAAGATCTAAACTTCAACAAAAGTTCCTTGTAATACTGCCAGGAGCCCTGAAGACTGACTACATATAAAATGAAAAGAATATGGCTGCCATACATTAATATGTTTGTTACACAAATAAAGCGCGATATATTACATTTATATACTTACTTACTTACTTACTTACTGGCTTTTAATGAACCCGGAGGTTCATTGCCGCCCTCACATAAGACCGCCATTGGTCCCTATCCTGAGCAAGATTAATCCATTCTCTATCATCATATCCCACCTCCCTCAAATCCATTTTAATATTATCCTCCCATCTACGTCTCGGCCTCCCCAAAGGTTTTTTTCCCTCCGGCTTCCCAACTAATACTCTATAAGTATTTCTTGATTCGCCCATACGTGCTACATGCCCTGCCCATCTCAAACGTCTCGATTTAATGTTCCTAATTATATCAGGTGAAGAATACAATACGTGCAGTTCTGTGTTGTGTAACTTTCTCCATTCTCCTATAACTTCATCCCTCTTAGCCCCAAATATTTTCCTAAGCACCTTATTCTCAAACACCCTTACCCTATGTTCCTCTCTCAAAGTGAGAGTCCAAGTTTCACAACCGTAAAGAACAACCGGTAATATAACTGTTTTATAAATTTTAACTTTCAGATTTTTTTGACAGCAGACTGGATGATAAAAGCTTCTCAACCGAATAATAACATGCATTTCCCATATTTATTCTGTGTTTAATTTCTTCTCGAGTATCATTTATATTTGTTACTGTTGCTCCAAGATATTTGAACTTCTTCACCTCTTCAAAAGTTAAATTTCCAATTTTTATATTTCCATTTCGTACAATATTCTCGTCACGAGACATAATCATATACTTTGTCTTTTCGGGATTTACTTCCAAACCTATCTCTTTACTTGCTTCCAGTAAAATTCCCGTGTTTTCCCTAATCGTTTGTGGATTTTCTCCTAACATATTCACGTCATCTGCATAGACAAACAGCTGATGTAACCCGTTCAATTCCAAGCCTTCTCTGTTATCCTGGACTTTCCTAATGGCATACTCTAGAGCAAAGGTAAAAAGTAAAGGTGATAGTGCATCTTCTTGCTTTAGCCCAAAGTGAATTGGAAACGCATCCGACAGAAACTGACCTATACGAACTTTGCTGTACGTTTAACTGAGACACATTTTTATTAATCCAACTAGTTTCTTGGGAATACCAAATTCAATAAGAATATCATATAAAACTTCTCTCTTAACCGAGTCATATGCCTTTTTGAAATCTATGAATAACTGATGCACTGTACCCTTATATATGGATCATATAAGGAAACGAAAAGGAAGGCAGAAAATAGGAAAGATTGGAGAAAGCTGGATTTGCAGTGAAAGACCTGCCCTTGGGCAGAACACTAAATGAATGAATGAATGTTACATTTAAACCTACACTTAAGCCTTCTTTTAACGAAGTGTCCGTATTTGAGATACCTTTAAATTAAGTTTAAGATGCATATGATCCTTTAAAATTTTATTTGAGGGTAAAAATTAATTTAAATAATGAGAAACAGGGTTGTTGCCGTAGCGGTTCTCTCCGCTGTGCGTCCGTGAATGTAAATTCAGTGGGGTCGGAATCAATTCCTGCCAGAGAAGAAAATATATATCACCATCCCATAGGGAATAGATGCGTGTCCCCATCTTGTGTTAGTTATGTGCTGACCTCATGGTTACCTTGCACCATTACACTTAATTGAAATTAACACACTCAGTACTTATCGCAATCTAGAATGTATTCTTCTTCCCATTCAACATAAAAGTTTATACTGTATCATGTTGATCCTAAGATGAGATCGTCACTCATTTACGTCCGTCACCGCTCTTCCGTTTAGAAATAGAAGCATGAGTGCAGCTCACTACTGTAATTGTCTAATACTGTGGGAGGAGTGAAACTACCGTTAAGGTTAACCCTTAAATTGGCAAGACTTCATTTCTCACACTAGATTATTAAACCTTGTCGGACTGTAAAGAAAACAACTATCGCAATGTCCATATTTTATATGATGTACGATAATAAACATACAATATATAGTTGTATGAACACTTTACAAATGATGATAATTAAGATTGGTACAATTCAGACATGTTTCGAAGGGTACCCTTCCATCTTCAGTGACATTACCACGACTGTAAAAGGAAAATAAGTATATATAAGGTTCGTGGATAGTTATGTTTAACTAAACAGGATTCAAAGTTTTAAATACAAATTGCTCTACAAATTGGGATGTTGATTATTTTCCAATGCCATCAGGTCTTTCTGTCCTAGACCAGAAACATATGCAGAATATTTTCCTAATAATCTAATACCAAGTCATCAACTGCAGTGAATTTTGCTGGCTTTCCTCCTCCACTGCCAGTTCTTTTGGCATTGTCAACTTTAGCCTACAAATTAAATATAAAACGACACTAATTTATGAATAGATCAAATGTAAAACTTAAAAAAAATATTAGCGAAATTTTCATCAAGTTATAAGTGGCATTCATGTCGGCAGTAGACCCACTAACTACATAATATGTTTATATTATGATACCACAGTCTAGTATATACAGTCACGAAGCTCAATACGTAGTAAATATGCACCCATAGATAGTTGCTAACTACTAGGATCGCTAATATCGCCTCATTTCATACAATGCGACATAGTACTGGCTCAGTCTATTATTCCTAGCACCCTCACAACTCAAGCTTCGTGACTGTACATACTAGACTGTGATGATACTGTGAACTTGAATTGGTACTCATCAAAGTTGCTTTCTTAATGTTGGGCCAGTAAGTGTCCCTAACGTATGCATAATCTTTGTTCTGAGGTATCAGTTCCACAGCATCATACATTACAACATTTTTTGTCCATTCGTGTACTTTATAATTTTTTCTTATTGTGCTCGAAAAAGCACCGAATAGTATATCCTTTGACTCATTAATCATATTGCGTATAGTTAATTTGTTTTCAATTGATGGAATTTTAATCGAAAAGAGAAATCAAAACAAAAACCCAAAAAGTTAGCCTTCTAACCTCAAATAACAATACCTACCAATTACTATAAACAAATGAACTCAATCAGCTGACTAGTGAAAGAGATCATGTGACTAGTGAAAAATTGTCACAAGTTACTAGACTGGTAAAATAGTTTGAGAAACAGAATCTACTAGAGCTGGCGAAATATACTCTGGTAACTAGTAACTGGTGAACTACTAAACTAGTATTTTTGAGAAACAGGCCCCAGGTAGTGATTACCAGTACACAGGCTACAGGTTATACATTATAGGCCTACATGGCAAAGAAATTGATAGTCGCATATGGAAATTGGGGATTACAGATAAATTTCGATAAAACAGAATGTTTGACATTAAATATGGAAGAGCAATTAATATATGATATAGAAGAAATTAAAACTTGAATATTTAATATATCTCAGTTCAATATTGGAGAAAAACAAAATGCTTTTAGAAATTGACAGAATAATTATTGAAGATAGAAATATTACTGGTAATATGATAAACTCCATTTTATGCAGTAGAAATATTTTACACAGAGTAAACAAATTAGTACTTGAGGAACGTTACAAAGACTTTGTTATATGGACAGCAAGCGGGGCGATTAATGGTGATAGAAATGGACTTCCGGGGTCAGCACGAATATTCAGAAGATAAAGTTCGAAATATATACTAATAATAAATCTGTAGCCGAAATTTTTCTGGTAATTTTCGATTTTCCAAAAATAATTGGTCCTAATATATATAATTAACCGCCCTGAAACCGAAAATCGCTTTTTTGACATTTTTGTTTGTATGTCTGTCTGTCTGTCTGTCTGTCTGTCTGTCTGTCTGTCTGCCTGCCCGCCTGTCTGGATGTTTGTTACCTTTTCACGCGATAATGGCTGAACGGATTTATATGAAAATTGGAATAAAATTAAGTTCGTTGTAACTTAGAATTTAGGCTATATGGCATTCAAAATATTTTATTTAAAAGGGGGTTATAAGGGAACTTGAATTAAATAAATCGAAATATCTCCCTTATTATTAATTTTCATGAAAAATATTACATAACAAAAGTTTCTTTAAAAATAATTTCCGATAACTTTTATCCGAAGCAAAATTTTTATAGGACTGATATTTAATGAGATAAATGAGTTTCAAAATTACAATAACAACGCCATCTAAGGCGGTGTAATGAAATAAAAAACAAATGACTTCGTCTATAAGGGGCCTTGGACATCAACAATCGAAAGCTATGAAACATACGGTAGCCTACAGAGAATGTTTCTGTGTTTGTATGAAGTAATATCTGAAGCTAAATTAACCGATTTGTATAATTAATTATTAATTCACCATTGGAAAGTGTAGTTTCTCTAGATGGACATAATGCTATAATGTTATTACAGTAACTTCTGAGTGAATCGAGGACAGGTAAGATTAAAATATCTTCTTATGCACAGAAAACTTGATAGGCATTCGTTTCCTGTATTTCTTAAAATAATTTTTATGACCAAATGAGTGGTCTCTGGATCAAAATGATCGCATTTTAATTTACTTAATACAATTTAAATTAAGTAACATAATAAACGATTTATCCTTCTATCAAACACGAATGTTCCCTGGATCAAATGTCCTATTTTAATTATGTAATTACTTTATATTTATTTCTAACGGGTGCAGCGGAGCGCACGGGTACGGTTAGTACTAGAATAAGGGAATTACTCGAAGGCCTATGTAGGTCGACAGGAACACTTCAGAGACAATAGAAGAGAAACGTTTGAGATGTTATTGGCATTTGAAGCGGTCGCCAGAGAACATAATACCAAGGAAGTCACTGAATTGGTAGTGAAAGGGAACTGAGAGGAAGGTAAACCACGGGAATGCTGGAAGCTGGGTGCGAAGAAGCATCGCAAGGAAAGGGCGTATGCGAAGAAGATGCTATGGAGAGATCTTTGGTGACAGAAGATTGTTTTTGGATGAATAACTTTTCGTTCATTCATTTTATTCACAGTTTTCTATCCAAGAACAGGTATTTCATTGCACACCCAGCATTCTCCAATCTTCCCTATTTTTTACCTCCCTGTTAATCTCCATAAACAATCCATATGTCTTAATGTTATAATCATCTGAAGTACCTATAGTGAAATATTACTTAGGTTTAACAAGTAATAATAATAATAATAATAATAATAATAATAATAATAATAATAATAATAATAATAATAATAATCTATACTAATAATAAATCTGTAGCCAACATTTTTCTGGTAATTTTCGATTTTCCAAAAATAATTGGTGTTACATGTATAATTAACCATCCTGAAACCGAAAATGGCTTTTTTGAAATTTTTGTTTGTATGTCTGTCTGTCTGAATGATTGTTACCTTTACACGCGATAATGTATGTATGTATGTATGTATGTATTTATTCATACTGCAATGGGTATATACCCGGTGGCAGTGGTAACTAATTACACTCAATAATGACAATAATAAACTTATTAATTAAAAATACAGTTAATAATAATACCAATAATTAATACAAATAATTAACAATAACAATAACAATAATAATAATAATAATAATAATAATAATAATAATAATAATAGGGAATATCCTAAATTAATAGAAGCACGATCACTTAAAATAATATTTAAAATAAATGTAATTTGTATCTTAAATCTAAGTTCGAACTAAAACCCACGAGTATGATATGTTCATATCTGCACAACCTACCTTTCCACATTACACTCATTTCGCTGTCAACTCACTCACTGCACTGGAACTACGACACATTTCACTGATTCTATCCTGATTTCACTAACACTTCAAAAACATTTCACTGTTCAAATACTTTGCACTGCCACTATAAACTATAAAGCTTCCCTGACAGGAACACGTTTCACTGACACAACACACTTCACTGACACAACACACTTCACTGACACAACATAATTCTTCACTGATACAACACTTCAATAACAAAATATCATTTACATCCTTTACATACTGTGTATAATTACCGACTATTAGTAAAGTCCTTAAGCCCATTTTTAAATACGTTTTTGGTTGTTGGTAAAGCCTTTAGTAAGTCTGCAGGTAAAGGATTCCAGTCCCTGATAGTACGATTGAGAAAAGAAAACTTTCCAGTGTCGTCCTCTGTCTTCTTTCCCGCAATTTATATGAGTGGTCGTTCCTTGAAGATGAGAATGGCTGAACCGGTTTATATTAAAATAGAAATATAAATTAAGTTCGTTGTAACTTAGATTTTAGGCTATATGGCATTCAAAATACTATATTTAAAAGGGGGGTTATAAGGGGGCCTGAATTAAATAAATCGAAATATCTCCCTTATTATTAATTTTCATGAAAAATGTTACATAACAAAAGTTTCTTTAAAAATGATTTCCGATACGTTTCATTCCAAGCAAAATTTTGATGGGACCAAATTGCACCAAAAACGGATGTTCTCTGAACCAAATGGTCATATTTTAATTATTTGCATGTAATAACAATTAAGAAATATGTTAAAGGAATTGTCATTGCACTAAACGAGTGGTCTCTGGACCAAACTGATCGCATTTTAATTATTTAAATACAATTTAAGTTAAGTGACATATTAAACGATTTATCCTTCTATCAAACACAAATGTTCCCTGGACCAGATGTCCTATTTTAATTATGTAATTACTTTATATTTATTTCTAACAAGTGCAGCGGAGCGCACGGGTACAGCTAATAATAATAATAATAATAATAATAATAATAATAATAATAATAATAATAATAATAATAAATACAACAATCACCAACATAGCTCAGACGGCAGTGCGTTTGCCTGTTGGTCCAGAGCTGCGCAAGGGAGTGGCGCAAGCTATAGAAGCACAGAATGTCTCTACCGCTCATTCTGAAAGGCTGTGGGTTCGTGTCCTGTCTCGGAAATGAGTGTTGCATTAATTTAATAAAAAAAAGAAGAAGAAGAAAAAACTTTAAGAAACTGGTCTTTGGTCGGTAAAATTAAAAAAAAAAAAAGATAATACATAAAAAATTCCCACTTCGACTGATCATTTGTTTAGGTTTTTCCTTAGGATTTCCCCAACTCTAATGCAAATATCAGGTAATTCCATGGTGAATCTTCGGCCTCATCTCGCCAAACATCATGAGATTTCAAGATTTCATATCTTAAGACTTCAAGGTCATTTAAATGCCAATTTGATATATTTTTTATTGGAACACAATTTTTTTATTATTTTAAGGGTTTAATAGGAAACATGTTTCAGATACAAGTTTCATTTTTTTCGCGTAAAATCAGAAATAACGAGTATATATATATATATATATATATATATATATATATATATATATATATAATGTAGCTTATACTCCTTTGTAGTCAGAAGCGACTGAACAATTTAATATTCCGAATGAAAGTCATTTTGTGAAATTAATTTTACAATGATATAATATATACTACACTATAATTATACCCACAATAGGTCTATACCCCGGCCAATAAGTGGATCCGGAATTACAAGGGTCTTTCCTGTAGTGAGTGGAGGGAAGCAATCAAGATGAATGCGAACGTATCAGCTGTGCGTAGTGTACCTAGCAGGTCTTCGGACAGTAACCTCTGTCGACGTTGCGACAGGGAGGTTGAAACCCTTGCCCATGTCCTGGGGGCCTGTCCACACGGTGAACTTCTACGAAATACGCGGCATCATACAGTAAGATCTATAATAGCAACTGCCTTAAGGAACAAAGGTTATTCAGTATATGAAGAAGTACACGGCATATCCAGTGAGGGCAGTAATCGAAGAATCGACATAATTGCATTTAAACCTCCCTCTCTTGAAGGTTACATCATAGACCCTACTGTCAGATTCGAATCGCACTTACACCAGCCAGAAGAAGTACACGAGAAAAAGAGGAATATATATGAACCTTCCATCAGTTTTTATAAGGACAAATACCATCTGGAATCCATCGTCAACAGGTCGATGGCATTTAAGTGTGCTTAAATGCGACAGGCTCATGTCAGTAGATTTACTGGCATGTAAAAGAACTTCTGCGGGACAAAATTCCGGCACATCCAGCGACGTTGATATAACCTCTGCAGTTGCGAGCGTCTTTAAATAAACCATAACACACTCCATCGTCATTACGGGACTAATGATAGGAGCCCGTGGGACCATACCCCGGTTCCTAGTCGACTTTTGTAAATCTTTTGGCCTGCGTAAAACTATTTTAAGAGATCTAACAATTGCAGCACTCAAAGGCTCAATAGCTATTTTCAGGCATCATACATATGGACCATGACTACTTCGCATCTCCTTGACGTTACTTCGTTTAATATCATGTGTTTCAATGTAATTCAAATTGTTATTTTTCACTCTAACAACAATGTATCACTAAGTCTCAAGGCATTTACTCTATTGTATTATGGTACACTTTGTCGATGGCAATCTGTAGTGGTTACAGGAAGAAATTAAATTAATTAAATTAAATAGGCCTGATATACTATGTATAATATAAATTATTATATAGCTTTAAATAATGTAACTTACTCTTTCTGGGGGTGCTAGAGAGTTCTTGTATAAAAAATCAATATGCATCTTTGTTCTGGCAATAAATTATTATTATTATTATTATTATTATTATTATTATTATTATTATTATATTATACATAGGTCTATCAATTCAGACGAATGGAGGCATATTTGGAATCGACCTTACGAAAGGAGGACACGATAACAGGATGATGATGATAATGATGATAATGATGATGATGCCTACCAATTCAGCATGCGATAGAGCTACTACAGTCCCCTCATTTCACTGTTGCTTAAACGTGACAACAGCGCTTCCTCATTTCCGAATTAGGAACGCAACTAAACTTTGCACTGTTTATGCTGACTGTTGTTGATTGTTGAAGGCGAGCAATAACGAAGACACGTTTGACGAGTCGAATGTTAACCTAATGAATGGGACGATAATGAATACATGGAAGAATACAGGCAGATAGGTACCAGTAGGTAAGCAGGTACGCAGTGTTTTATTTATGGCGCTTTCACCTGCAGGGTTTGTTCAGCGTCTAAATTCAATACGGACGATATATGACCCATTACAGTAATTCTACCTATTAACCCTTTATTAGGAATAGGATTCTGTTTTGATTACCGAAAATCTACTACACGAGACCCACGGCTTTACTTCCCTTCCAGAGGAATCCATACTGAGGATTTTACCGCCTTTTAAATTCCATCGCCTTCCCCGGGTTTGAACCCGCAAGCCAACGCGGTAATTTGCAGACCATCGAGTACAAAAAGAATGAAGGAGAAAAGATGCGTGTACTTTTGCGTGTATGTACGCATACTCGTACACTTCCACAATTTATTTTTTATTTCTTTCGTAGTGAATAACAACATTCCTCAAGTATTCAGTCACGAGGGAAATATTTACTTCCTGAATTTAAAACACAGGAAGCTGGTAAATCAATTCTTCAGTATTCTGAGCTAATGGCTTTTAAAATGTATTTTACAACGTTTTCTGTCTTTTTTTCCTGACGTTTTCTGTTTCAAGTTCTTTTGAGAACAACTCAATATGGAAATGGCGATATAGATACAACCTGTTCACAATACCGTTTATTGTAAAGTAAGCTACACGTTTGTACCAATACAAACTGAACTAAAATACCTTGCGTTTGCTATTGCTACACGCACAATTGAATAATATAATCAGCAATTTTATTGTCTTTAATTTTAACACTTTGTAAAAATAAAGTCAGGTCCGGTAGATTGGATTCGGATTTTTGAGGACTGGAACCGTGACGGATCCTTACACATGAGCTTAAATTAACTCATTATACACCATATACAGGGCGTGTCAGAATAGCTATTCCTATAAAGACCACATAATGAAACAATTTTCCGTAATAGTGCCAGGAAATGCTTCCATATAGATATATAACGATATAAAATAAATGAGAATTTTAGAAGATCTTAACGTGAAAAGTAGCTTCTTTATTTAATTGTGATTGTTATACAACAAATTATTCAAATACAGAGAGATCCAAAAGTCGCGCACAACTTAATAATACTACAGTCTAGTATATGCAGTCGCGAAGCTCAATACGTAGTAAATATGAAAACATTAGATAGTTGCTCACCACTAGGATCGCTAATATCGCCTCATTACAGGCAATGCAAAATAGTACCGTCACAGTCTATTGTTTCTAGCACCCTCAAAACTCAAGCTTCGTGACTGTATATAGTAGACTGTGATAATATGTTCACATAATTTATAAACATGAATTTATTACGTGTACTTAATCAGTTTTCACATGAGTTACATCATTTTTCACAATATATACTGAAAATGGCAGCCCCGTTCAATAATGCATGTACGAACTCTTTTTACCATGTCTGCGGCGACTTCTTTGAGCACGCGTACAGTGATGTTAATCTACGTTATGCCCCCCTTCAGTTCCTCCAGAGTGTGCGGCCTGTTTTTGTATACCCCTCCTTTAAGATAATCCCAGAGGAATAAATCTGGGGACGTCAAATCGGGGGAACGTGGGGGATACAATCCGTGAGAAATGATACGCTCACCAAAAAACTTGCGCAAAAACTGCATGGTTTTATTAGATGTGTGACATGTGGTACTGTCCTGCTGGAACCAACAATCACGTTCATCATTGTCAATAAGCGCTGATCCACATTTCCTAAAACAGGCGATTAATCTCGTTATGGTCGAATTGTTAGGCACTACCACATCTGGATAATTCCTACGAAATTCGTCTACAACACGTGCATAAGAACGACTGGAAAAATAATGTTCAACAATGAAAACTCGTTGCTCTTGGGAAAACGACAGGTTTGCCGAGCAATAAACAAAGGACTACTGCAAGCGTCAGTGTATACATACACATCACAATGACGTCTAGGTTTGTTGCTGTTAATACCCATGATGCTATCTAGCGGTAGCCGATAGCACTTTCCAACTGCACTACTCAGTATAGACACTATAATTTTAATGTGCGCAACTTTTGAATTGCTCTGTATTATTAAAATGGAACTGAAAAAGTTAAAACTTTTTTTAAATTACGACCTCCTTAGTACTTATTGCCTTAAGCTGCTCCATACGTCATATGCATGTCTGTTAATTCAGCATTATTGTGATCCAATGCATTTTTCATGATCGGAAATTTATAAACAGATCTGACAAAAGTTATTTTGTGACACACAATAAAAACTAATCACCTTCAGTTATCTCCACAGCAACGGAAACGAAAGAATTGAAGACAGCAATGGACGATAATGAGGTCAATGACTTTCATCATATTATTTCAACAGCAAAACATTTCGGGACAATATTAGGAAAAATGTTTAATTACATGTCCTTTGTCACTTCTGGAAATTAGGAAGAGTTATTTAAAAATTCCTTGTAAACCCATTGATTTTCCATCTCAAAAATTGTTTTTAGACTTTAATGTTCTTAAAATCAGACAAATTTATTATATTGTATTAATAAAATTCATGCATCAAAGTCGAAATAATTTTGAATTATATTCCCATAGTTATGAAACAAAAGGTATGAATTCTTTAAGGTTGTATGGACCAAAATGCAACACTGCTATAGTATTTAATCATAGTAGTAATTTAGGCCCAGGAATATATAAAAAATTTATATCTAAATATCCTAATCTTGTCAATTCTAGTAGTTCTAGTATTAAATTTAGAAAGTTATGTATGGATTTTATAAATATTGAAAAATTGTGAACTTATATAGGCTATTCTTATTATGTAGTAGACATAAGACAAAGTGTATTAAACAGGGTGTTTCAAAAATACCGGGCATAATTTCAGGTATGTATTTCCCACATGTAGACAATCAAAATAGTTCATTACAACATGTGTCCGGAAATGCTTTATTTCCGAGTTATGGCCTTCACAACATTGAAATTCACCGGAACGTTTTTCTTTCCGCAGGTCGTTGCCATCGAAGGAGACATTAAGAGGGCACTCTGACAGTTCATTCCGAGGCGAAGGTTACATTCAGTGTTGTGTAGGCGTTAGACTGTGCGACATGTATTCAAATCAAGAGCTGGTACAGATACACTTCATGTACGGTAAGGCGGACGGAAGTGCTGCGCTGGTTCGTCGTTTGTACCAGGAGAGGTACCCACAGCGACAATGTCCAGATCGGAAGACATTTGTACGTCTCCATTACCGTCTGTGAAAGTATGGAAAATTTAACTCGATGTATAGATAGAGGTGGCCCAATTGCTTGGCCTCCACGCTCACCTGATCTGAACCCTCTCGATTTCTACACGTGGGGCCATTTAAAATCATTGGTTTATTCGTCTCCGGTGCCTGATTTGGAATCCCTTCGGAATCGAATTGTGGCATGTTCTGAGGACATACGCAATACTCCTGGAGTTTGGGATCGTGTTCGCATGTCAATGAGACATCGATGTGAGGTCTATATTCAAGCAGAAGGTGGACATTTTGAACATCTTCTGAAATGACAACGACCTGCGGAAAGAAAAACGTTCCGGTGAATTTCAATGTTGTGAAGGCCATAACTCGGAAATGAAGCATTTCCGGACACACGTTGTAATGAACTATTTTGATTGTCTACATGTGGGAAATACATACCTGAAATTATTCCCCGTATTTTTTAAACACCCTGTATACTTCTTAATTAAATTCAGGAATCCGCCCCTCAATACAAGTTCTACTGTTTCAGGGGTGAGCTAAACTTTTATCTGTTTATATTATATTTTATGTTACAATTATTAGCAAAATAAATATATAAATAATTTAAGTACATGCATATGCTAACATCGTCCAAATTCGACAGGTGCCTGGGTGGTACAGTGGAACCCCGATTATCCGTCACCCTATTAACCGATTGTTAGATTATCCGTCTTTTTTTCCAACCTTTTTTTTCTTATTCTCCTGCAGAAAAAATTACGAAGTGTTGTACCCAACTTTATGTTTCTACGTAGTTTTTCTAGAGAGAGTTATTACAAGCCTTTACCCTTACAAGTCTCTCAGTGTGTAGTAGGAATGCTTTGCTGTCGGCAACAGATATAGTTAGTCTACTTATAAAATAGTCACTACTTCTTTCAAAGAAATTACCCCAAGAACTTCCACAAACCCGTGTATCATTCTTTCCTTATAATTACAATTCTCACAGTATGTAGTAGAAATGCTTTGCTGTCGGCAACAGAAATAGTTAGTCTACTTATAAAATAGCCACTACTTCTTCCAAAGAAATTACCCCAAGAACTTCCACAAACCCGTGTATCATTCTTTCCTTATCATTACAATTCTCACACTATGTAGTAGAAATGCTTTGCTGTCGGCAACAGAAATAGTGAGTCTACTTATAAAATAGTCACTACTTCTTTCAAAGAAATTACCCCAAGAACTTCCACAAACCCGTGTATCATTCTTTCCTTATCATTACAATTCTCACACTATGTAGTAGAAATGCTTTGCTTGCGGCAACAGAAATAGTTAGTCTACTTATAAAATAGTCACTACTTCTTTCAAAGAAATTACCCCAAGAACTTCCACAAACCCGTGTATCATTCTTTCCTTATTATTACAATTCTCACAGTATGTAGTAGAAATGCTTTGCTTGCGGCAACAGAAATAGTTAGTCTACTTATAAAATAGTCACTACTTCTTTCAAAGAAATTACCCCAAGAACTTCCACAAACCCGTGTATCATTCTTTCCTTATAATTACAATTCTCACAGTATGTAGTAGAAATGCTTTGCTTGCGGCAACAGAAATAGTTAGTCTACTTATAAAATAGTCACTACTTCTTTCAAAGAAATTACCCCAAAAACTTCCACAAACCCGTGTATCATTCTTTCCTTATCATTATAATTCGAGTAGTCGTATTGTGTAACATTTATGAAAAATGTCTTCCACAGTTGCCAAAAGAAAACGTATTGTTAATTAGCGTAAACAATTACAAATAATTGAGAGGTTTGGGAAAGGAGAAACTGTACGCGATTTAATAAAAAAAGACAAGGATAAAGTGCATAAAGTATGTAAACCTACAACGTGAGACTTCAAGTATTTCTATCTTTCCGCAGACAATCAACTATCAACCCTTGACCCTTAAGAACTCATCGTTAACAACCGAACTTTTAGTGAACTCCTGACCCACTACATAGCATGTTAAACACAAGCCCACGAAGGAAATCACGAAACTAGAGGCCAAAGTACTATAATGCACTTAATTTATGAAAATATTTTATGGTACGGATTATCCGATTTTTTCGATTAACCGTTCAGTCCACCCCCTTCATTACCGCAGATAATAGAGGTTCTACTGTATTTGTGAACCCGATGTTGATAGGTGGGCGGTCTAAGCGTTCTACCCACGTCCAATTTCAAGACGAGCGTGGAGTGAGATTTCTGCTGTTGGTTGAATAGCAATTTTATTGTACTTTTCTCCTCCTCTGCCGACAATGTTTACATCTCTTTTCAGACATTATGGAACGAAGTGTAGTTATTTCTTCCTCAATTGCCTCTTCCATGCTCTTTCTGTCGCCCTCGTCCGTCTGCTCTTATAGGGCAAAGGAGGTTAGATTTCTAGGAAACCACGTCAATACGGAACGCTAGAATATGAAACCACTGCTCTTGTGGGGGAAAAAGGTTAGACTTCTAGAAAACCACATAACTAGACCCTATACGAAAAACTCAATTACGAAATCACTGCCCTTATGGAAGAAAGGTTAGATTCCTAGGAAACCACATCAATAAACCCTATACGAAAAACTCAATTACGAAATCACTGCCCTTATGGAAGAAAGGTTAGACTTCTAGAAAACCACATCAATAGACCCTATACGAAAAACTCAATTACGAAATCACTGCCCTTATGGAAGAAAGGTTAGATTCCTAGGAAACCACATCCATAGACCCTATACGAAAAACTCAATTACGAAATCACTGCCCTTATGGAAGAAAGGTTAGATTCCTAGGAAACCACATCAATAAACCCTATACGAAAAACTCAATTACGAAATCATTGCCCTTGTGGAAGAAAGGTTAGACTTCTAGAAAACCACATCAATAGACCCTATACGAAAAACTCAATTACGAAATCACTGCCCTTATGGAAGAAAGGTTAGATTCCTAGGAAACCACATCCATAGACCCTATACGAAAAACTCAATTACGAAATCACTGCCCTTATGGAAGAAAGGTTAGATTCCTAGGAAACCACATCAATAAACCCTATACGAAAAACTCAATTACGAAATCACTGCCCTTATGGAAGAAAGGTTAGACTTCTAGAAAACCACATCAATAGACCCTATACGAAAAACTCAATTACGAAATCACTGCCCTTATGGAAGAAAGGTTAGATTCCTAGGAAACCACATCCATAGACCCTATACGAAAAACTCAATTACGAAATCACTGCCCTTATGGAAGAAAGGTTAGATTCCTAGGAAACCACATCAATAAACCCTATACGAAAAACTCAATTACGAAATCATTGCCCTTGTGGAAGAAAGGTTAGACTTCTAGAAAACCACATCAATAGACCCTATACGAAAAACTCAATTACGAAATCACTGCCCTTATGGAAGAAAGGTTAGATTCCTAGGAAACCACATCCATAGACCCTATACGAAAAACTCAATTACGAAATCACTGCCCTTATGGAAGAAAGGTTAGATTCCTAGGAAACCACATCAATAAACCCTATACGAAAAACTCAATTACGAAATCACTGCCCTTATGGAAGAAAGGTTAGACTTCTAGAAAACCACATCAATAGACCCTATACGAAAAACTCAATTACGAAATCACTGCCCTTATGGAAGAAAGGTTAGATTCCTAGGAAACCACATCCATAGACCCTATACGAAAAACTCAATTACGAAATCACTGCCATTATGGAAGAAAGGTTAGATTCCTAGGAAACCACATCAATAGACTCTATACGAAAAACTCAATTACGAAATCACTGCCCTTATGGAAGAAAGGTTAGACTTCTAGAAAACCACATCCATAGACCCTATACGAAAAACTCAATTACGAAATCACTGCCCTTATGGAAGAAAGGTTAGATTCCTAGGAAACCACATCCATAGACCCTATACGAAAAACTCAATTACGAAATCACTGCCATTATGGAAGAAAGGTTAGATTCCTAGGAAACCACATCAATAGACTCTATACGAAAAACTCAATTACGAAATCACTGCCCTTATGGAAGAAAGGTTAGATTTCTAGAAAACCAGATCAATAGACCCTATACGAAAAACTCAATTACGAAATCACTGCCCTTATGGAAGAAAGGTTAGATTCCTAGGAAACCACATCAATATACGAAAAACTCGAATACGAAACCACTATTCTTATGGGAAAAAGGGGGTTAAGTTCCTAGGAAACCACGTCAAGAGGGAAACGTTTAAGTTCCTGCAGTTTTCTGTCCATCATACACATTTGCTACCTATTACTCTTGCTATAAACTCAACACTCCGTGTATGCTTCTCACAAACAGCTTAGTTACTATATAGTGAGATTAAACACACATACACTCTATTCGACTGTGTAGTACGGTATTTACAGTACAAATACTCAATCACCCATTTACTTACACTTCTACAATCCGTTCACTGATGCACAGGTCACCGTGCAAATACACACGCAGTAACAAAATCCTTTGAAAACAAACACTGAAAAAAAAAATACACGAAATATCTAAAATTACGAAATAAAGGACACTGTAGGCCTACCAGTATTGTACACATGAGGTTCACAATATTTTGCCGTTGCTTATAGCAGCGAATATATGCGCGGAATTGTGGAAGAAGAGATATTTTTATTTTCGCCTGAATGAGGGTAAAGGGAACATTTCGATACTGTGGATTGAATGTAACTCGCAAACACTGGATGTTTCTGTACTACAATGGATGTTTCTCTATGAAAAATTTCAAGAACAAAAAATTCTCTCACTGTGTCTTGTCGTTACTAAAGGTAAATACAACAAAAAATCACGTTTTATAAAAAAAAAAAATACACGGTTCGTCTGAATTTATGTGATCTTTGGTTATGTGTTTCTAACAAGCAAACATATGACATAATAACAAGATCTCCCCTCAAATTCGTACACACATCTCCACGTCAAACAGTCCATATTATAATCCCTTATACGCTAATCCCTTATTCATCTGTCGTAAAAAATCTTGGCTTCTTTTTTGATAATAATCTAAGTTGGAATTTTCAAGTTAAAGAAACGATAAAAAAAATCTGTTCCTCCATTCACTGTTTGAGTCGCTTGAGAAACTTCTTGCCCCAGCAACTAAAATTTACCCTAGTGCAAACCCTAGTAATGCCGCACTTCGATTATTGTGACGTTTTGTTAAGTGACCTAAGTTCTGAACTGTCAGTCAAGTTACAGCGAGCTCAGAATATGTGCGTCAGATACGTGTGCAACATCCGACGATATGATCACATATCACCGTCCTTCGCAAGTCTCTCGTGGCTCCGACTTAAAGAACATAGAACTTTACACACTTTGTCTTTACTCTTTAGAATTCTGCACACTTCAACACCAAATTACCTTTCGTCTCGTTTCTCTTATCTATACTCTAACCACGACGTAAATACCAGATCACTTATCTGTGGCACGCTAAGTATATCTCTTCATAGAACATCTTGTTATTCATAATCTTTTACAATATCCACCTCTCGTCATGGAATTCCTTGTCACAAAGTATTAGGGACTGCAAGACAACAAACACCTTTAAGAACAGCTTAAAAGATAACTTTATTAGCATTTCACTCCAATCATACTGATTTAAAATATCACTGACTATATTGTTACTTTTTTCTTTAGACATCATCCTGATTGTGCTGTATTTTAATTGTCTCATAATAATCTCTTTCTATTATCTAATATTATTTGTAATATATTAACATTCTATGTATTTTAGTTTAATTCTGCTACACAGTTTATTTCAGTGTTTAATTAATAGTTCACAGTATTTTGTTGTTTAATTTGTAAATAACTCTTGTATACATGTAACTCTCATCTAAATCAAATTGTTGAGTTCTTTGTAAGTTCATGCATATGTATATACACTTTTTGCTGGTTGAGTGGAAGAGAAGGCCTTACGGCCTTAACTCTGCCAGCTAAAATAAATTATCATTATTATTATTATTATCATTATTATTATTATTATTATTATTATTATTATATTAACTGTACGTGTGTTGAAGATTATTACTTGGAATTCTGCATTAAGAATCAGAAACGAATACTTAAATGGAGTAATAATTGAGTTGCCACCTTTCGTGAATGCCTACTCTGTCAAGTGAAATGTAGCCAACACACTTGAGTCAACTGAGTAAGCAAAATCTACTCGCGTCCGGAAATTACTCATTTTTTTTGATAAGCTTCAATTTCTTAATTTCGCAGTTTTGACGTATAACTAACAAGCAAACATTCTGATGGGGGCAGATAAAAAAGTTAAATTTTTTTCTTTCACCACGTTAATAATGTCAAAAGAAGTGCTTACAAGGGCCGTAAAAATAAGGTCGCCTGGGGCCGTTAACAGAAAGAAAACATAATTTCATTGGAAAAAAATTCTTGGAACAGACACAGAAATTGTTGCGCTATTTTTCAACATATTCCCTACAGGAATTGAGACATTTGCCATGTTATGTTATCGACAGAAAGGTGCAGACGGCTGTCAAACGCTGGTTCCGAACCCAGGCGACTGACTTCTACGACACAAGGATACAAAAATTGATCCCATGGTATGACAAATGTCTCAGTTCCAATGGGGGATAGCGCAAAAATTGCTGTATCTGTTTCAATAAATCTTTCCGTGAAATTATGCTTTTTTCTGTAAACGGCCCCAGGAAAAATCACTTTCTGGACGGACTCATAATTGAGGTCGAGTGGCCAAAATTTGTATAAGCACTTCTTTTGACATTATTAACGTGGTTAAAGAAAAAAAATTTAACTTTTTTATCTGCCCTCATCAGAATGTTTGCTTGTAAGTCTTCCTATACACTAGATATGGGAAGAAATTTTGAAATTGATGTTACAATCATGAAAATGCAACCGATACTCCTTTTGATTGCCTTGTTTTCCTTGTATCCCCCTTGCCCTCTTCGTATTTTCCATCTATTGTGTTGCCATTGTGCTGAAGAGTGTATTCGTGTGCGAGGGGGAACATTTTGAGCATCTGCTCTAGACAACTGACAATTACCCTATTTTCTCTCAAGCAGCCAGGTCCATTAGGTGTGGAATCAAATGGGGATAGATATGGTACGTGATATTCTTGTAACTCGGAAACAGGGATGAATATTGAAAAAGTATATTAGGATTTTTTGTTGCAATTAAGGTCCTGAATCATCTCTTCAAGGGGAGAGGACGGTATTTTTTGGTGAAAAATGAGTAAATTAAAAAAAAAATTATTTAAAATACTCTGTGGTATGTGTGGAATGCATAACATAATATTTTGTGGGTATTTGTGCCCTTATCAGATGTTGAGACGCCATGTTTAAACTTCCTGCGTTATGGATTTTTAAATCACTCGCCCCCTTTTATTGTTGTTTCCGGTAAATTGAATTTTCAAAAACATTTTTTTTCTTTAAAATATTCTTTGATATGTGTGGAATGCATTGCATAATATTTTGTGGGTATTTGTGCCCTTATGAGATGTTGAGACGCCATTTTTAAACTTCCTGCGTTATGGATTTTTATATCACTCGCCCCCTTTTATTGTTGTTTCCGGTAAATTGAATTTTCAAAAACTTTTTTTTCTTTAAAATACTCTTTGATATGTGTGGAATGCATTGCATAACATTTCGTGAGTATTTGTGCCCTTATCGGATGTTGAGACGCCATTTTTAAACTTCCTGCGCTATGGATTTTTAAATCACTCGCCCCCTTTTATCGGTTTACGGTAACTTCATTTTTTTTGCTACATTGCCAGACAAAAATGGATAGAACTTCTGAACTAATAAAGATACACGCATGAAATTTAGAACACACATTCTTTGGCTATTAGGAAACTTTTCTCTGTAACAGAATTTTGTTAATTGATTTCATTTTAAAACTACGTCCGTTTGTTTGCAAGTAAGGAATTCAGAAAAGTATTATTAAATTTTAATTGTTTATTTTACAAACGTAGGGACTAATATCAAAATTCTGTTACAGACAGTTTGTAGAGCATGCTTTTGCAAGTACATTGCAAACGACTGGATGAATCTACCTTTAAAAATGGTTTAGATATATCGGTTTTAGTAAAATCCTACAGTGGGTATATTTCTATCAAATCTGTACCCCCAAATAATTTTTTTTTTTCAAAATATTTATTTTTGGTTGAGTTGCTACAGCTATGAGCTCTCTACATACAAAAAATTAATATTTTACACCAAGTAGGAAAAAAGTTAAAAAAAATACCATCCTCTCCCCTTAAGGATTGACCTGACCTTTTGATACAACCTGTATTTGTAAGCTGCCACAACAATGGCATCGGTGTTCACATAAGCCGCAATCTACATATAAAAAATTATAGACTATTTCATAAGACAGGCATTCACAGCTCTTAAAACCTAACGTGGACACACATGATCCGTACTCGGCTGCGTTATATATATATGAAGACTTGTTTGAACAGCTTTCATATGCGAGATCAGCCCGTATGACATTTTCTCTTGTTGTCATTTCAGACGCACCATATTAAAAAATCGCGTCTCTCGTGAATTTTAGTTGTCTATTCGCTCTAACAATATCCTGCATGTCACAAGGCCTCGGTTAGGTAAATTTTCTGTTGTGCAAACATTTAGATGTTACTGATATCCCTTCATATTGATTACAACTTCGTTTCACGTTGCTATGTAAGCTTCCTGTCTTCCATAGTTTCTTCCGGGGAGTTTGTGTAACTGCATTACGTTTCGACGAAAGACGTGGAAGGAAATCTTTACCATAACAGTGACTTGAGAACGTATTCTATAAAGAGCTCTTCGTCTTTGTATCTAAGTCACAGAAGGGAGGATATGATTTTCTTAAAATTTATACTCTTCATGTTTTATGAAAGAAAAATGTTCTTACCAAAGATGAGTCGATGCCACAATTTCTCGATACTAGATAATCGACACCGGCACCTGTTTTGGACTTTAGGTACTCGACAGGCATACTACAACTTACTGTAAATAGTGAAGACGAAAAAAGCAATACAAAAAGTTGGAATACCTCAAAGAGCATTACAATTTTTTATTTCACACTATGTCGAATTTCATGTGTTTATATTCTTCAAAATAATGCAGAAAATGGAACTTTACGCTGCTCTTACGCCACTCAGATTCTACCAACATAAAACATACTAATAGAAACCTTTTAAATGCAAGTAAAATAGTAATAATAATAATAATAATAATAATAATAATAATAATAATAATAATAATAATAATAATAATAAGGGACGTTAAATTGGAGGAGAAAAATGGAGCATTACAGCGCCCCCCCAACGAAAACATTTACGCCACGTGTCACACGTCACACGTCTTTTGGTCACCGCCTAATTTCTCAAGGTTCGTGGTCCTCGATGTCACCGGACTTACCGTCTGTAGATTTATTTTTATGGTGTATCTAAAAGATGTTTTGTACTAAAATAAACCACCCACTTTGCAAGAACTTAAACACAACGTTACAAGGGAGATTGCCTCCATCAAACGTAACTTACACTTACATTTTTGCATAAAGTGTCGCGCTACAAGCTCATATCTGCACTGATGCTAGAGGTGAACATTTCCAGCATTTATCACAGGAGATATTGTATTATATTGCAAGATTGTATTCAATTTAATATTTAATTACATACACCTTCGTTCTGATGTACGTATCTCAGTTAATTTCTGCTAAACGAACTTTGTAACACTGATGTGAGTGGTAATTGGACCATATTATTTCGTTGCCTCATTAGTCAAGTCTTTTTTAAGAGATGGTAAGGAATCAGTGGATTTAAGTAAATTATTTTTTGGGGAGTCCCGCGCCGTGGCATCGTGTTCTAAGTCATCCTGCCTAGGACTCGCGTTGCGAAATGCGCGCTGGTTCGAGTCCTAATGGGGGAAGAAATTTTCTATGAAATTTCTGCTAGTGTATGGGACTGGTGCCCACCCAGCATCGTGATGCACTTGGAGAGTTATGATAGGTAGCGAAATCCGGTTACGAAAACCAACTATAACGGCTTGGGGGATCAAGATGATAACCACACGATTCCTCCATTCTGGTTGGATCATCGTCCACCTCTGCTTCGGCATTTGGACGTGAGGCCAGCAGCCGGCTGGTCGGTCATGACCCTTCACGGGCTGTCGTGCTCGAATTATTATTTTTTGGGGGAATACCCGAATTTTCCCACTTTTAGTTAAGAGAGTGGAGTTCATTCACACGTCTTATATCGGAGAGAAAACCATCCTGGGCGGACGGTGTCAATAACTAAACTGTTTAGAATACGTCTATTCCCCTAGGAATTCCTGTTACACAACGAACAGATGGGTTTTCTCAACTCCACCACTGGAGCTAGTGCTACTTAAATTACTCATCAGTGGTGAGAATTATTTTACAAACACTATTATAAAATAATATCGGGTGGTGAAAAAGACAATACTTATCTGTAAAATACGGAGCAGAGCCGGATTCACCACATGATCATAAACTTTGATATGATAAAGTATGATCTACTCCTCAAAAGGAAAGAAAGAAAGAAAGAAAGAAAGAAAGAAAGAAAGAACGAACGAAAAGAAAAAGAACCCAAAAACTAAACATATCGAAAAAAGTATCGAGATATCGAAAGTACCAGGGATCTAATTCTACTTTTTACATTTGTTTTGCCTGTAGATGGATTTACTTATATCATTAACATGTTAAGCAATAAAAATAAATCAATTTGTCTAAAATAAGAACAAAAAAATGGTGGGTGATAGAAAACTTCTGACTATTTTTGGAATCAGCAGAAATTGTACATTTAACAAAATTATTGTTGACAAGTGTAATAATAAATTGACTTGCACTTAAGTTAGTAGTGAGTTCCAAGTCTGATAAAGTACCTATATAATATTTGTGAATAGTAATATAGGTCATTCGCTAGCTTGTGAAACGAAATTCTTGAATGCACTGTAGCTTAAAGTAAGAGCCTTATGTTTAGGGTAAGTGAGCTCGCTAGCTATAAGTACAAGTGTAGCTAGGGAGGAAAGCTAGTCAGTCCACTTTCTCCTTCCCCTCATGCGCAGTAAGTTTTAACAAGATAACGAATGACCTTTACTAAACCACACTGGATATTCGAATAAATTGACGTATACTTAAATTAGTAGCAGGTTGCAAGCTTGATGCAATGTACTGTACAATGTTCGTGAATACTCCTAATAAAACACACAAAACTCGAATAAATAGACGTGTACTTAAATCTGTCGCAGGTTACAAGTATGATATAGTGTACAATATTAGAGCTTACTGATGATCAGAGAGCGGAATTTTAGATCCTAGAGAGTGACATTTAGGCGCCTAAAATAGGCTGTTACACTCCTTTATGTAGGCTCTATTATATAAAAAATAGTTTTTATTTTTTTTGTTAAAGAATGTCATTAATATAAGATTCAACATTTCTTTAATGCAAAATTCTAGGTTTAAAAGAAACTTCCACACATTTCACATTTTACAAGGGTAGGCCTACACATTCATACACAAAATGAAGGCATTCTGCATACTTACTTACTTAGCTACTTACTTACTGGCTTTTAAGAAACCCGGAGGTTCATTGCCGCCCCCACATAAGCCCGCCATTGGTCCCTATCCTGAGCAAGATTAATCCAGTCTCTACCATCATATCCCACCTCCCTCAAATCCATTTTAATATTATCTTCCCATCTACGTCTCGGCCTCCCCAAAGGTCTTTTTCCCTCCGGCCTCCAAACTAACACTCTATATGCGTTTCTGGATTCGTCCATACGTGCTACATGTCCTGCCCATCTCAAACGTCTGGATTTTATGTTCCTAATTATGTCAGGTGAAGTATACAATGCGTGCAGCTCTGCGTTGTGTAACTTTCTCCATTCTCCTGTAACTTCATCCCTCTTAGCCCCAAATATTTTTCTAAGAACCTTATTCTCAAAGACCCTTAATCTCTGTTCCTCTCTCAAAGTGAGAGTCTAAGTTTCACAACCGTACAGAACAACCGGTAATATAACTGTTTTATAAATTCTAACTATCAGATTTTTTGACAGCAGACTGGATGACAAAAGCTTCTGAACAGAATAATAACAGGCATTTCCCATATTTATTCTGCGTTTAATTTCCTCCCGAGTGTCATTTATGTTTGTTACTGTTGCTCCAAGATATTTGAATTTTTCAACCTCTTCGAAAGATAAATCTCCAATTTTTATAGTTTCATTTCGTATAATATTCTGGTTACGAGACATAGTCATATACTTAGTCTTTTCGGGATTTACTTCTAACCCTATCGCTTTACTTGCTTCAACTAGAATTTCAGCGTTTTCCCTAATCGTTTGTGGATTTTCTCCTAACATATTCACGTCATCCGCATAGACAAGAAGCTGATGTAACCCGTCCGATTCCAAACCCTCTGTGTTATCCTGAACTTTCCTAATGGCATATTCTAGACCGAAGTTAAAAAGTAAAGGTGATAGGCATTCTGCATTCTGTCTTTAAGTTTGTGGTTTTCATTCACCAATCACATTTCCAAAGTTTGCTTCACAGTAGATGATCAGCACCTATTGTGGCTATTGCGTCTCTCACTGCTGTACTTACAAATGGTGAGAAGAAAGGAAGGGGTTGTTGTCTGTCTTGGAATGTAAGAGAATGCTTATTCGGGTACAACCCAGCGAGTTTGTGTTAAATTGCTGACAGAGGAAGATATAATAATAATAATAATAATAATAATAATACTAATAATAATAATTTTATTTATTTATTTATTTATTTAATGTGCTGTACAACAGCCAGTGGCCAATTACAGTTCAGAACAAATATAACAAAAAACATAAAACAAAAATAATTATTACACATAAATATAATTACAATTAATTACAATAATGACGATGAATGGATAACTAAGAATACTATGAGACAATGTTAATTGAATATAATGCCTAAAATAATACATAAATGATAAATCGTTGCCAAGAGCAAACAAAGTCTATACATTCAAGGGATCGAATTCGCAGCCATGCATGTTGGCATTTTTAATGCATCTGGAGACTGGTGAAAGAAATTTCGAATTTCTAATATAGAAAAGTTTGTGGGCTCTCATATCTTTTGTTGGAATACGTAAGGTAATATTGTTTAAGAAAGAGTCACAGGATATATCACCTTTGAGGACTTTACAAAAGAACAGATAATCTAGCTCATGGCGTCTAGCATATAGATTTTGACAATTAAAATATTCACATTTTCTCTCATAACTATACCCGGAATTAATGGGCAGAAATCTGAATGAACATAAGGATATAAATTTTCTTTGTATATTTTCTAATTTAGCCGAGTCCGTAGTTGTAATCGAGTTCCAAACTACAGATGCATATTCGAGTTTCGATCGCACCAATGTATAGTATAACATTAAAAGAGAATCGGGCGTGGAAAAAGAATAAGTTATTGACCGTATTATTCCTAGCATTCTGATTGCGTGATTGTAAATGTAATCAACGTGACTATGAAAATACAATTTACTGTCAAAGAATATTCCCAAATCTTTTACGCAATCCGTTCTGTTAATTAGTACATTATTTAGATAATAATTAAATTTCAATGAATAATAATAATAATAATAATAATAATAATAATAATAATAATAATTATAATTTGTCCTGCAGGAGTTCTTTTACATGCCAGTAAATGTGCTGACATGAGCATTTAAGCACATTTTAATGCAGTTGACCTGGACCTCGAGCACAGAAGGCCAGCGCTATACCGACTACGCTACCCAGGCCGACTGAAAGTTGGAATTTTAGGATTGAAATATTGTAAGAATGAGAAGGGGTGGCCCGGAGCTACTTTATATTGTGTTGTTCACTGCTAGGAAGGAGTTGTTATCCGTCTTTGAATGTAAACGATACAGGTTGTTAAGGAAAATAGTGAACTGTTACGAAAAACAATGCACAAATTAAAAAGAAAACTTAAAAATAGGCACTAACGTTGAATTAGGCATTTTAGGCACTATAAAACCCCTTCATTTATATATATTTCCATGAAAAATGTAAATATTAAATCTCAAGCCTGTATTTATTAAGGAAAAAAATAGGTTTTTGTCTAAATTCCGCTCAAACCGCATTTCTTTCAAGTTCACTAAAAAAAATTATGTTCGTAAATTTAATACGAGATTTAGACCTTGATCTAGTGTACCATAATATTTCACCCCGTTGAAACCTTCAGAATATGACGTACATGAAAATTGTACCAGGTTTCGTGCGGGGTAAGTTTAGCACCTTTCGAGTATTTGCGACCCACTTCACACGAATGCACTGCGCTGCGCAGAGCACAGGAACACCGCGTCGCGTCGCGCCGCAGCAGGTGCACGCTCACTTGTGTTCCCGGATAATAAGGCAGGGATTGTTGTGATAAGCCGATTACTTTCTTTATTAAAATCGATTCGAGTGTAATCGCAGCTCCGGTAATAATCCGTGTTAGCTAACGGAATAACCGCCCAAATTTATTTTAACGTGGGCACAATTTTTAATGCAGCGACGGAATGTTTCGATATGCATGGGTGACATCACCACATTTATCAATTAGATGAGGAAAATTGCAGAGTATAAGATAAATATTGAATTATTGTGGCTACTGTTAGCTAATTCTGAAGTGCAGTCAGAGGGCCATTGCTTTTAGAAGGGCCGGATTTCGCCTGTCTTTTTTAATAATCGTTAGAATTTTATCTGAAAACCATATTGTCTTTAAAATGAACTATATGGACAGGCAGTGAGACTCTTGTGATATGGGGTGGTCATTTTTCACGGTTCCTATTACATTTTTTTTTTTTCACATTATAGTAATTAACTAAAATTCTCTCACAAAGCCTTGAATTTAATTCAATCTTTTCTCAATTTTTTTATTCAATTTGATTTTTCTTTTTCTGCCTCGTTCCCTTCCAAATTTTTCTATTTTTCTCCTGAATTACTCTCTCTTGAACAGGCTTGACTTTAAGAAGAAAAATGTTCAATACGATAAAAAATAAGGCGATAGAATAATTTTATAACAAGTTTATGATTTTAATTATTTAGGTTGTCATATTAAATATAACCCTTATGAAGACTTAATTAACAAATTAAGTAATTTTCAAAAGTTACAGAAATTACAGCTGAAACCTCAAAAGGGAACAATATTTTAGGAGAAAAATTCGCTCCGGTGCCGGGGATCGAACCCGGGTCCTTGGTTCTACGTACCAAGCGCTCTGACCACTGAGCTACGCCGAATTCAATCCACAGCACCGGATCGAACCGTGCTCCTTCGATGTTTCCCTTTGTAGCCTGACTCCAAGTCAGGTATATATATGTTTTGACGTGTATCCAATGTCAACTGCCATTATACTAGGAGCGCACTCAGCTGAGTGACTTGTTGGCCGGGAATCCACAGTTATTATGCACTGCTAGCTAAGAGAATGTTATAGATATATTAATTTGTCCTACATAATTTATCTGTAATATTGCCTTTTTTTTACAGATAAATTCTGTAGGACAAATTAATATATCTATAATATTCAAAAGGGAAGATTAGAAGAGATACAATTTTTTTGTTACTTGGGTTATTATTTAACGACGCTGTATCAATTACTAGGTTATTTAGCGTCTATAGTATTTGTGGTAACGAGGTGGTATTTGGCAAGGTGAGGCCGAGGAAATGCCACAGATGAACTGACATTCGCCTTACAGTTGAGGTAAAATCCAGCCAGGTAATCATCCCAAGCGGGAATCGAACCCACGCCCGAGCACATTTAAAGGACATAACTAAAATTCTTTCAGTCAGTTATTATCGTAATATTTTGCTCTCTAAAAACTGACAGAGTATATTGGGAATTTAATCATTAGCTTTTACTTAACAGACTACGAAATATTGCATATAAACCAATTTTTATCTCGAATGGAAGCGAAAACGAACAAAATTGTATTATTTTTGTTTGTTTGAAATATCTCAAAGAATAACCCCCTGAAATTAATGACGTTACTTACGGTTCACCTGTA
Source organism: Periplaneta americana (assembly GCF_040183065.1). NCBI lineage: Eukaryota > Metazoa > Arthropoda > Insecta > Blattodea > Blattidae > Periplaneta > Periplaneta americana. The sequence goes on along the minus strand of NC_091118.1, from coordinate 178,174,328 downwards.
GGCATACATACATACATACATACATACATACATACATACATACATACATACATACATACATTAGAGCCAACACGAATAAATAAATAAATAAATAAATAAATAAATAAATAAATAAATAAATGAGCCGTTCAGAGCAGAAGTGGTGTAAGTCAAAATTGGGTAATGAGGTTTAAAGTAAAAATTCTGTAAAATACAGCGCAAAGTAACAATTAATATGGCCTTCATGCTATCCACTGACTATTAACAGTTTAAATAAAGTGAATATTAATTGCTACTTTGCGCTGTATTTTACAGAATGTTTACTTCAACCCTCATTACCCATTTTTGACTTACACCACTTCTGCTCTGAACGGCTGAAATAAATAATAATAATAATAATAATAATAATAATAATAATAATAATTTATTTTAGCTGGCGGAGTTAAGGCCGTAAGTCCTTCTCTTCCACTCAACCAGCAAAAAGTTTATATACATATGCATGAACTTACAAAGAATTCAACAATTTGATTTAGATGAGAGTTACATGTATACAAGAGTTATTTACGAATTAAACAACAAAATACTATGAACTATTAATTAAACACTGAAATAAACTGTGTAGCAGAATTAAGCTAAAATACATAGAATGTTAATATATTTCAAATAATATTAGATAATAGAAAGAGATTATTATGAGACAATTTTGAAAATACAGCACTATCAGGATGATGTCTAAAGAAAGAAGTAACAATGTAGTCAGTGATAGTTTAAATCAGTATGATTGGAGCAAAATGCTAAGAAGGTTATCTTTTAAGCTGTTTTTAAAGGTGTTTATTGTCTTGCAGCCCCTAATACTTTGTGACAAGGAATTCCATTGACGCGAGGTGGATACTGTAAAAGATTATGAATAACAAGATGTTCTATAAAGAGGTATACTTAGCGTGCTAAAGATAAGTGATCTGGTATTTACGTCGTGGTTAGAGTATAGATAAGAGAAACGAGACGAAAGGTAATTTGGTGTTGAGGTGTGCAGAATTCGAAAGAGTGTAAAGTTCTGCATTCTTTAAGTCGGAGCCACGAAAGGCTTGCGAAGGACGGTGATATGTGATCATATCGTCGGATGTTGCACACGTATCTGACGCACATATTCTGAGCTCGCTGTAACTTGACTGACAGTTCAGAACTTAGGTCACTTAACAAAACGTCACAATAATCGAAGTGCGGCATTACTAGGGTTTGTACTAGGGTAAGTTTTAGTTGCTGGGGCAAGAAGTTTCTCAAGCGACTCAAACAGTGAATGGAGGAACAGATTTTTTTAAATCGTTTCTTTAACTTGAAAATTCCAACTTAGATTATTATCAAAAAAGAAGCCAAGATTTTTTACGACAGATGGATAAGGGATTAGCGTGTTGATCTGTAAGAATGTTACAGATGTGACAAATATCTAGTAACAAAAACTGTACCGTAGTTCTGTTTCTTATTACGTATAAAATTATATATACACATATATAATTATACAGGGTCATCACTTTATTTTTACCATCATTTTTAACATTAACCTGGCTATACTCGGAAACACTGTTATCCCCTTCCATTACAGGAGTTTGGTGTTACATATGTAAATAAATCATTTTACTAACTATAGGAGGAGAGAAAAGTAGTGTATCCATTTATGTTACAGGGAAATACAACAGCCTATTACGATTTTCAGTTTGATCGTTACTTTTACGGTATTTTATCAAAGAAACAGTAGAGCAGTAACAATTTTTTTTTTTCACAAACTGACTCTTCAGGCGGTTATATTCATTATGTAATGTCTACTTTTTTCAGTATATTACTAACCTAATTTATTCCTGAGAATTTCGTGAGCACTTCCGTAAGAAATCCCAATTTCTACAGCTAACTTCTTGACCGACTTATTAGGACTTTGCTGCATCCTTTCTCCAGGATCTTCTACAGCATCTTCTGTTATCTTTGTTGGCCATCTTACACTTTTCTTCCTTTCTGTACACACTGTTGCTCTAAATTTATCTACCAGATTAATGATATTTCTACGTAATGATATAATCAGGAAAAAAAAACTGTTGTTCACATTCGGTTATATTGTAATTCCAATTTCCATCATCGTCCTTCATACCTACAAACAGTAAAACAAAACTCTTGTTTAAATAATGCTGTTAAGTACCGTACCATATTATAGGGTACCGCACTTTCGGTAACTCTAATCTTCACTTGTGCTCAGTCCACACAGATAAATTCAGTTATGCTACACACTGTACCCGTGTGAAAATAAACTTCAATAATATAAGCTCTTTCTTCTATAGAAAACGCAACATATTTCTGAATCACACTGTACTCTGCTAGCAACAGCGGCCGTAAGTTTGGCTGACATTAGCAAGAACATTAGTGAAAGGGGTGGGAGTCAAGTACATTCAAAAACGCAGGTACAATAAAAATGCAAGTAAAAATAAAATGATGTCCCTGTATGTATATATATATATATATATATATATATATATATATATATATATATGTCAATCGGTAGCACCGATTTGATGTTTCATAATCTCTCTTTTTATACTTACCAAGTTTATTAAGATTAAGAACAAAATATTGTGTACTGTAAAAATGTCAATTTTTCTGAATATTTCCACGAAAAACTTCGAAATAATTTTCGACGTGTCATCTGGATTTATTTCTCTTATTGCATTGTGCACTATTTCATTTTGTTATACTTCTGAATTCAATCTTCATTAGGATCCTAGTTCTGTACATTTGCTATTACAAGGATATTTTCCTTTCCGTCCCTTGTTTACTCATATCTCATCTGTTAGAATTACAGCTCCCAGAAATATAAAAGCCAGTAACAGGTTAACACGCCCGCCAGTCACTTTGTCTCTATCCCATTTCCATCCCGGAATAATGCTCAAAGCAACCAAACCGACACCGAATTAAGAATTTACATCCGTGTTGCACGCAGGAGACCGCATTGCCTTCGTACTGGGAAACCGAGCTTCAAAGCTTCGGCGCGTTCGACTATTAAAAAATGTTCCACAAGCACTTTGATTCAATTTACAGATACGGCGAAAACAATTATACATGATTTACAATTTCAAAAAGAACAATTTACTTTGCAAACAAAGCAAGTATTTGGTTTTTATATAAAAGCAAATTACAAAGGAAAGCAGTTTGTTTTAAAAGGTTACGACACTTAAGTGAGCTACATCAGATCACGGGAAATCTCGATACGTTCTTTAATAACATTTATGCTCGACCATGCCGAAATGTACTAATTATACACCTGGTAGCAGTCCTTTAATGCATGTCATTAAAGTACACCTACTCATTAAAGTACAGGTCTTCAGCCAATGATAACTCAGCTTACATGTGTTCAGCCAGTGACAAGTTAGCTTTGTACCGTTATAAAACCGCAAGTATCGATTATTCTCGGATATGCAATCGAAAGAGAATTAGCGAAAAGTCACGGAGGCTGGAAATCCAATACTGTCGCAGAAGGTTATGTTCTGTTACTATAATAATTAGCGTTAATTGTAAATAACATTAAAATAAATTCAATTTGTCATCTCGTTTTTCAATGTCGAATTCAATAATCAAGGTTATAATATTATAATATTATCATCAAGTTTAAAGGGACTACGTCAAGGTCAATGACATTATTGTTCCTCGGAAAAAAAAAATCAATACATTCGCGTATGCGCACATCTCACAATTCACGACCTAGAACAAGGTCACTTCCGATCTTGTCAGATACAAATAAAATGTATACATCTGAATACCGGCAATTTCAAGTTAGAAATATGGTCGAGCATAAAAAGTCGTATGAAACTCGCCTATAATGGTAATTAAGAAGCTCGTATGAAAATTACTATCATTATAGGTTCGTTGCATAATGTACTATTATCGGTCATGAGCGTAACCCCAAGTCATTTGTCGCTTGAAAATTTTGAAACCCTGTAAAACTGAATCCGACAATTTACAGTTATGATAATACCACAGTCTAATATATACAGTCACGGAGCTCAGTACATAGTAAATATGCATCCATAGATTAGTTGCTCTGGTAAGGTTTATCTTGTCTCAGTAGCAATAAAACAAAGTCCCTTCAAATGAGGGTGGAGATTATAGGAGGGTTGTAAATTTTCAGGATTCCTTTCAAAATCTTGTTATTGTACAGGCTGCCGGAAATCAGTTTCTTGAAAGACAAGCTCAGTGACGGAACTACACAGCACGAAGAGAGATATTTTGTTATTTTATTTTGTGCTACAGAATGTATCAACTAGTCCCTTCCGCCACTGGATGGATGGACGGTACCGCTCCACTCCCCCATCGCCATAACAATATAGACGAAATAAAACATATCTCCTTTCTCTCTCTTTTCACAGTGAGACAAGATATATCACACAGCCTTTAACCACTAGGATCGCTACTATCGCCTCATTAGAGACAATGCGAAATAGTACCGGCACAGTCTATTCTTCCTAGCACCCTCACAACTCAAGATTCGTGACTGTATATACTAGACTGTGATAATACCTTATTTTTAATAATATTCTAATTTTTATTTAGTACAACATAACTGCAGACTACTACTATAATTTCGTAAATTCAAATTAAACTCTTATTTTGTCTATTAATAACGGAGAATTCTGTAGGATCAAAAAAAAAAAAAAATTTATTTTGTCGCTAAACATACAAAGATAACTCTGCAACAAATGAAATTCGAATCCATTTCCACATCAACTATTCTTATCACAGTAGCCTGAGAAACCACCTCTTAAATTTGCGTAACAGACCTGAATTTATCCGTGCTCAAACTGAAGAAGCTTACAGGGGGGTTGGAATGTGACATAGGAAACTCATGATCTAGGATTCCTAGGAAGTAATCCTGAGTCGATATAAGCCAGTGAATAACGGGCACTATATATAGGATGTTCTGGGAAAAAAAAAAAAAAGTTCCAATATTTAGGGAGGAAGTAGTATGCAACAAAGGAAGAAATAAAAGTCCCACAAACATACTTACTTAAAAATGGCTTTTAAGGAACCCGCAGATTCATCGTCGACCTCACATAAGCCCGCCATCGATCACTATCCTGAGCAAGATTAATCCAGTCCCTATCATCAAATCAATTTTAATATTATCCTCCCATCTACGCATCGGCCTCCCCAAAGATCTCCTTCACTCCCATGATACTCCTTCAAATGCATCCAAAATAACACGCGAGTCAGATTATACTAAATTGGCGGCGTTTCTGATACAGGTTGTATATTTTTCTCGTTCCAGTAAAATTTTCATTTTTCTGCGTCACTTGATGTAAGGTTACCATATTCTTGTTCACAATTTCCGGAGACAGATACCGACATAAAAAAAACTATTTGTAACATTCCTGTTAGTTTGCCATTCATTTACATGTATATTATTTTTACGCACTTTAAAGAATTAAAATACAAAAAATATTAATTCCATTTAAATACTACTTCAACACTATTTACTGTAAATTACTGATATTTTCATAAGAGTGAATTTCTTTAAGCAGGCTACTATTCGGGTTTATCTCTTTCCCTCTACATTTGAAGAAAAATAATGGACTCTGCCTTCAATTTTTTTTTCTCTTTCTGGAGAAGATCTTAGCAATATACGAGGGAAAGTAAAAAAAAAAGTAACCATAATAATTATTTTATTAATTGAATATGTACAATGAGACTACAAACACTTCATTATTTTTCAACATAGTCATAGCCACCGGCGTGGCTCAGTCGGTTAAGGCGCTTGCCTGCCGGTCTGAAGTTGCGTTCGGGCGCGGGTTCGATCCCCGCTTGGGCTGATTACCTGATTGGGTTTTTCCCGAGGTTTTCCCCAACCGTAATGTGAATGCAAGGTAATCTATGGCGAATCCTCGACCTCATCTCGCCAAATATCATCTCGCAATCACCAATCTCATCGACGCTAAATAACCTAGTAGTTGATACAGCGTCGTTAAATAACCAACTAAAAAAAACATAGTCATCACTACGTTCAATGCAAGTGTTCCTGTTATACTATGTTGAAAGTGATGAAGTGTTTGTAGTCTTATTGTACATATTCAATTAATAAAACAATTATTAAGGTTATTTTTTGACTCTCCCTCGTACATCCACAGATATTTTATTTTGTGAATGAGATATTCAACAGCATTTCATAAAATTATAATAATAAGTAACATTGAAAATCAGAGGATATCTGGATACAAATTATTAAATTCGGGAACATTCCAAGGAAGAATTTTGTTCGGGAACAAAAAGTAAAATTCGGAGACTATCCCCGAAAAACGGAGATGTCTGGTAACCGTAACTTGATACCGTATTACGTTTAGATTACTGAACATTTCGTGCTTCTCTATCTTATTACTCCTATCATTTATAATTTTACCTATTAAATTTACATTTATTGAACCGATTTCTTGCCATACCCAATTTAAATTTAGGCCTAACCTACTTTCATTGTACACTAATTTTCTTAGCCAATTTGACATCAGGTTCGCCGTGTGCAGAAATGTTATATTTTTTATATCATTTTCAGCTTTCTCTATAGCATAACAACAGTCTAGTATACACAGTACGAAGCTTGAGGTGATTTTTTGCATATCTCGCGATACAATGCTCCAAGCGGTTAGCAAATAGGAATACTAGGAACAATAGACTGTGCGATAGTAGCGATCCTAGTGGCTAGCAACTAAAGTTCAACTGTCATTGGATGCATATTCCTTATGTATTGTTCTTCGTGACTGTATGTAGTAGACTGTGGTATAACTTAAATGTTTAATTTTTCTATCTAAATGCTATTCATATCCATTTAAAGTTTGGCGCCATATTCGAGGAATTCCATGGAATACCTAAAACATTAGGTCCGTATAGTCCGCGTCACCGTTTTTGGCGTGTGAAATAAGAAATGGGAACATTAAGTGCGAGTGTTTTACATTTGCCGCAGTCAGTCTGACAACTATTTGGCAAATGGCTGATGTGACATGTATAGGAAGTGATACCATTCTCAGCTGCACTAGCAATATGTTCACAAACTGGGCACTATATATCTAGGACTCACGCCAGAAACGGTGACGCGGACTGCACGAGTGCTATAACACGGAGCCCAGAGGTTCATTCAACTCGAAGTTAGATAATTATTGGAGAGTTACGCTCGACCCTTCGTCGCTCTCGCAGTTTGTTCACAGCTTATTTTACCGGTGTGCGTACGCAGAAAGGACTGAGTGAGAGAAGTCTGGGTACGTTTGACGTAACACAGTTCTCATCTCAATTTGATCAGAGTCGCTCCTGCAGGTCGTCTGGCGTACTATTAATTCAACGATCGCACTGAATACCAATTACACACCAATTTAATTTCCAGTTCTTTTTTTTCCGTAATATAAAAATCTGAACATTATTTGTGAGATCCGAATGAGCTTTGCATGTTTTTGACACTTTTCATGGCGTATTTTTTTATTTTAATTAGTGTAAAAAGATTTTTTTTTTTGTGAATTATGGAAGAGTTCACAGACGTGTTTTATGTGGAATGTATTGGTTGTAGCGTTCTCATTCTACTATCAGAAATCGTGTTAAATAATAAATACACAAACTGTATCGGGAACTAAAAGTCAAGTCATTGTTTGTAAGAGGTTTTTTCTTTTAGTGCAAATAATCAAGTCTCTTAATTTGAGTTTTGAGCGAATTTTCTAACTTCTACAATTTTAAAGTTGTTATTACGAATGTTGATCAAATTTGTATGCTCTTATCAGTGCGTACTTATCAATTTAGGTATATGGGCTCATCAGCTTCAAAGATATTAGCGTTTATTAACTTTAAATCATTACTCGATATGAGAATCCTTTATATGACAGTTTTAAGGGTACAATAGTGCTCCAAGTATTAGCGTCACTGATCAGTATTCTATTTGGAATACAAGCCACGAATAAATCATGATAGATCGCGCTTTATTCATTAAATCCCTTGATAGGCGTGTATAAACATTAGCATGCTCCCCGGCACCTTCAGTAACACGAGGTTGAGACAATCTTAATTTTTTTTTTTTGTACCTGAAAATCAGCATCAGTAAAACTGTAAATTTATTTTTTCGAGTGTAGTGAAGACCATTCTTTCAGTCATCTTTCAATACGTATAGGGTGAATGAAGTAGTTTTTGTAATTATGCCTACATGTAAAATTTGGTTAAAAATAGGTTGGTTTTTTATGTATGTTTCTGTATGCAGTGTTGGCACTGAAGTGTACTCTACTGTAATTGTATTTTGTTTGTTTTAACTGTATTTTAATGACTTGATTTTACCGTACAGATAATTATTTAATATATGCCTACCCAAATCAACGAGTAATACCAATTTTGCAGATAAAATTTTCTTTTGAATCTAAAAAAATTCTTAAGTTATATGGCATCTACAAATGTTTTTGTGTCCGTATTTTGTCCTGCTCTTTGAACCAGTTTGTCTTGTTTTTCAGCCAAGAGTATCTGGTAACCCTACCAATAGTAATTCATGAATGGTACGATATAAAAAATCACAAACTGCTAGGAGACATCTGCACACTTATTGTCAGGAAGTTTCTGAAGTGTGAGATGGTTCGTTGGTTTGTTAATGGCCTTATCTCTTTAAAATCCAAAGAAAAAATGATGATAATGATAATGATGGTGTTGATACAACAGCAAGAGAGAAACGTCCGAGAATATGATCGAAAACGAAGACTTTGTAGGGTTTCAAAATCTGACAGAACAGCTGGGGTGTAACGTACCGGATATTACTGTGGCTGAAAACAAAAGCGGTAATTCCACGTGGTAATCGGAAAAGAAAATGCCAGGAAATAAGGTGGAAGTGCAACGTATGGGCAAGAAAAACAGGATCATAATTTAATTGTAGATAGAGACGCTTTAGAGTTCTGGAAGACGCTTGTGTTTGATCTAAAACGGAGAAACAGCCTAGAAACTTATTTAACATGTGTCTTAACAGCTGTGTTATTTAACATGTGACCAATTACAAGCGTATTCGGATCTTGAATTCTTGGGAAAGATTATTGGAATTTTAGATATTAACACCACCACCACCACCACCACTACCACCAATAATGATAATAATAATAACAAAAATAATAATACATCATAACTCTGTGGCCGAGAGGAAAAAGGTCTTAAGGCAATTTTTTGTGAATGAGATTTCTATACATTCTGAAAGCGGAAACAATTCTGTACAATCTGGTAGAATGGCTGAAGTCAAATAAGACTTCTGACTGGAATTATAGAGCGTTACCAAATGTCCTAAATAGGCCTACTTTTTGAATCGAACACACACAGAATAAAGGACTTAAGAATATTTAATACTTTATTCCTTACAAACCATCACACGTTTACTTTCCATGCTTCCCTATTAAAAAGGTCTAACTTGTATTTTAGCTATTTTATCACATACTGATGCCCTTTCCTTTTAAAACTTTAAGCACCAGGGTAAACAGTCCTATAATTGTTTAAGACCCATTTTGCATTCCTAATAATTTACATTTCTCATTTATTTTGACATGAAAACGGTCTTATGTTTAATAGTCCCTTCTACTCAGTTTGACTTCTAGTCTTAAAAGGGCTTAAGTGCTGCTATTTTTGGAAATAATCAAGACAATTGTTAAATAAGCAACATTACCTATTTTAGAAGAAATATAAACAACTAATATCCAGGAAAAACCTCTTAATTAAAAGAACTCTATAATTGAAACCAATTTCAATCTTTCTACTGCACTCCTGAAAAATATAAAATTTTTACTTAAGACCTTTTTCCTCCTGGCCACAGAACTAATGATAATGGTAATAACATTAACGTTAACAATAACAACAACAATAACAGGAAACTATTCCGTAATCTTCATATAAAACGAGTCAAAGGCAAAATAGGAGAAGAAATGTAAGAGGGAAGTGGAATAGTAGAGGATTATCACAAGGATGCGTTTTATAACCAACCCTGTTCAACATCTACTTGGAGGATTTAATGAAGAACTGTTTTCAGAACATGGGAGGGGTAATAGTAGGAGGAAGAACAATGAAGTACGTAAGATTTGTTGATGATATGATGGTGTTAGCAGAAGAGAGGACGATAATAAGAGTTATGCTAAGATGTTAAATGACAGCTGTGAACAGTACGGGATGAAGATAAATGTAAACAATATGAAGATCATGGTTATCGGAAGAAAAATAAATAATATAAACGTGCGAATTCTAAATGAGTCAGTAGAACAAGCGACAATTTCGAAATACTTGGGGTGTATTGAATGTATTAACATGAGCTGCTGCCAGGAAGCCAAAATGAAGATAGAAATAGTAAATGAAGCTTTTAATAGAAAAAGGAGCCATCTTCTGGGGACCTCTGGAAAAAGAACTAAGAAAGAGACTAGTGAAATGCTTTGTATGGTGTGTGGCATTGTATGGAGCAGAAACATGTACAGTAGTGGCAAAAAAACCGGACCGACCCTTGTAGCTGATACAAAAGAATCCTGTGCTGTGTATTGTGTCAAACTGTGGTAATTTCAATATGGATAATGAAGCCAGAGGTATGTACTGCTATTTAATGTAAAAATACGCAATTATCTTTGCCGAATAGAGGTAGAAATGTAATATTGATGCCAGATGAAAATAAAGCTCTCAAAGTTTTTTCGTCTGTAAGTTTGAGGCACTGAAGGAAACAAAAGACGGTAAGAATCGAACAAATGAAATAAATTTCATTGTACATTACGACTAAGCGGAGAGGAACAACTAAAAGCATTTGAAATATAGATATGGAGAAGAATGGAGCGTGTGAAATGGACAGACAGAACAAGAAATAAATCTGTGCTAGAGAGAATAATGTTGAAACTGATGAGGAAGAGAAAAAGAAATTGACTGGGACACTGACTAAGAATAAACTGACAACTGAAGGATGCACTGGAAGGACTGGCGAACGGAACAAAATTTGAAGGAGAAAGAGATATCAGGCGACAGAGAACATTAAGTTATGAATCGTATGCGGAGAATATGAGATAAACGGAAAAGAGGGTCAAAGTCATTTTGCGCCAGACATAAAACTAACAAATTCTTACTAATGTCGACCTCCTGAATTCAAAAATAATAAGAAAAATGTTCCATCAGTTCGAATTTTCGAAATACACAATATAATTCATTTTCTATGCGTTTTATTTAAAAAATCACCGTATTTCGTGTGTAACTATTTTGTTTTTAGAAATGTGACGACCCATTGTGTGAAAACAATATTAGTTTAAGTAGGCCACCATGTTAGAAGCACTTATAGAAACTGAAATAATTTCATTGCTCTTTTACGAGTCTATTTGGAGGGGGTGAAACAGGTTTGTGGTATGAATTCGCTTGAGTTTATACCTTATTTTATTTCAAGCAGTGCAGTTCGGTGGCTCCTTTGAACACCCACTTACAGATTTATGACTTCCTACATAAACACCTCTGACAATTCCATCCTGTCCCCTCGTCCCAACATTGCACAGTTGCCACAATCCTGGTGACAGTCGAAATCAGTCTGACGGGATTCTTGGAATTCGGAAAAGATGCGACAACTCTGCCTCCACGTGGATTTGAGGGAAGCCTGTCAATTCTTCTGAACGAAGGTTGTGATTGGTTAATAAGAGGAGAAGACAAGATTACCGTCACAGTAAGGAAGACATTTATTTATGATAACCAATTAGTAGGGGGCAGTAGAAGATCTGTCGGCAAAGTCCTTTCTATGAAACTGCACTCCATGAAATAAAATAAGGTAACCTGATTTTACTTGAGATGTGTATTTCTTTCACTGTGAGCTTTGATGACATTACTTAGTTTATATTTTGCAATAGACCACCCTGTCAAAACCACTTCTAGAAGCAGAAATTGTTTTATTGCTCTTTTCGGTTCCATTTGGAGGGGGAGAAACAGGTTCGCAGTATGAAATCGCTTCAGTTTACCAGGAGAGTTCTTTTTAGTTGGTTATTTAACTATGCTGTGTCAACTACTAGGTTATTTAGCGTCGATGAGTTGGTGATAGCGAGATGGTATTTCGCGAGATGAGGCCGAGGATTCGCCATAGATTGCCTGGCATTCACCTTACAGTTGGGGAAAACCTCGTAAAAAACACAACCAGGTAATCAGCCCAAGCGGGGATCGAACCATCGCAACTTCAGATCGGTAGGCAAGCGCCTTAACCGACTGAGCCACGCCGGTGGCTTTATCAGGAGATTTCCGTGATGTTAGTATTCTGTGTAAGACGTATATTTCTTTAAAGTGTCAATGAGAACGGTATTCTACGAAATACGCATGGCTATTTTAGACACATAAACTAAAGGATCGCTATAGTAATGGATCATAAACTATTCGTCGATTGATTTTGATGAAAAAGTTTTTATACTAACGGAATGTTAGAAAATTATTGACCAGTTATTTATTTGACCCCCTTCAAGAAAAATCTGACCCAGTCTATTGTGTATGTTTAGCTTTGAGTTCGGAATGGGTCAAAAAGTGGCTCAATTTCATGAAAGCTACATGATGATGATGATGATGATGATGATGATGATGATGATGATGAAACTCCCTAATGATCGACTTCGCAGCGTTCTCTAAAGGGCTGTTGGGTAGCAGTTTACGCTACGCTCTGTTCGCATTTGCAGTTCTAAGAGCTGACACCTGTTGAACAGCAACAGTTCGGCATCTGTCTCCTACAAATTAATTGACTTAACAGTCCCTGGGAGCAGGGATATACGGGGGAGGCGTGCATGGCCATTAGAAACTTGTACAACATTCATCATAACAGATACCTACAGACATTGTAATCGGATCTGAATATTCATATCTGAGAGTGCGAAGGCAGATCTCTTAAGTTACGGAAGCTATTCAGAGATACAACGTCATGGATCACTGGTTGAATAAAAATAATGGGGACAAAAAAGTAGTCTAAGAAAATACGGCCTTTTCCATAACCTTCTGCATTGTGCATATAGGCTTACGTATTCTACAGCTATTACAAGTTTATTGCTGATATTGTTTCTAGTCTACTTACTTAACTTACTACATAATTCGCATATTAATTTAAATATCTGTAGTGCTCGGGAAAAGTGGCACAAGTCAAAAATGTTAATTTTACAGGAGAAGTAAAAAAACTATCTTCACACTGGTTTATGTGGGTTTGATTTTCTTCTGTATGGATTATTCTAATGGGAGAAATACTTATGTCTCTTTTCCCCAGCGAGCAGATGTTCCGTAAGTTGTCAATAAATTAATAAAACATTTTTGTGGAAATTGACATATGTCACTTTTCCCAAGCATTGCAGATATTATCGTCTCAGACCGCCGAGTTAGCTCTGTGGTAACGCGTCTCCTTCCAGACTAGCCAGCCTGGATTCGATTCCCGGCGGGGTCAGAAAATTTCATGTAAAATTTCTACCTCGGGACTAGGAGAGATGGCGGTGTAAAACTTCTAATCACTAGATTGTGCATCAATATGCCTGAGCTAAATCCCAAATCTCTCCGAAGTGCTTTCGAAGAGAAGACATATGTCACTGTTGATAGTGATTCGTCCGTCGGACGGGGACGTTAAGCCTGGCGGCCCCCTTGGTGCTATTCGATAGGAGTGGGCTACGTGCCGGCATCTAGTTTCCCTTCTCCCTTCCTCATCTTCATTTCCTTCATCATCCTCATCCATTGTCTACACGACGTAACTTTCCACTGATTCACATCATGCATAGCGTAGCCCGTCGAAGTGGTGTGCAACTTGAAAATGAGTCACAGTCCTGTCATCTATCCGCAATATGCAGAACCCGAATCAAACAAGTGAAGTGGGTAGGCATTAGGTAGGGGAGGCTGTTGTACCTTGAAACATTTTTCACATTTCATTTTTTTTAATCTTGGGAAATTGAATTTTTTTATTAAAAAATACTTGAAATAATTATTGAAGATTCTTTTACAACTTTCTCTATGTATTTTCTTGTTTTACAGATCTATTAAGGATGACAAAATAAAATGAAGGGATATGTAATGTGTTCAAAGGTTCATGTACGGTACCTTGGAACATACTCTCTTGTAAGTTGTAACATATGTGATATAGGTGGGAATATAGTTGTAAAAACGGAAAATCATTTTTAAAATGTATTTACCATCATAAACCAGAACAGGCTTCTCTGATTTAGATTTTATTTCCTGCAGGAGCAATAACTGCTTCAACAGCTTTCTTCATGTCCGGATCAATTGGGGGCCTCTTAACTCCAGACTTACTTCGTGACATGATCTTAAAAATAAGAGAAAACAAAAACCGATAATATCGTGTACCTTGGAACATGTTCCATGATACAAGATGTTTTGTGTTCCAAGATACAAGAGGGTGCACGTTTAAACAAATATGACTCCCAAAACTAGATATTCAAAATGGAAATTAAAATATGTTATTACTCACCAGATGATAGTGAACACACCGTACTTGATTGATAATCACAAATACAATTTGGTTTTGCGTTAGAAATCATATAACGATGAACGAAATGTTTACTTTTGGTACTAAAGAAATTGTTTTATCCACAGAACTCACACTTTGCAATAAATCAAACCGAAACTACGACCAGAGCTACTTAGCGGCTTTCTCTACAATCTACTTCAGTTTGAGTCCTCTAGGTAGCAGCAAAAATTAAAAACAAAACATCTTCAAAGGTATACTATGCTGAAGGTACAACAATCTCCCCAACACATATTATCGTCTCGGTCTGTACCTATATAATGTTGAAATCTGCCCTTCAAACACTACAATTTAGCAATTTGGTTAAGAATTTCATGAAAATACTAAATTTCCTGCTGACGACCTCTCCTTGTTAGCAATGTCCGTATTCTCTTTAAGGAAGACTGATGTATTTAAATCAACTGTTAATTTACAGTGTTAAGCAATACTGATTTCCTAAAATGCAATGAACTAAAGTACATTACAAGACTGTTGTCTCCATGATGTATGGCAAAAAATCCTGTGTAATCTTAGAGACCTAGAATTGAACTCCACGGGCGTGCTTATTAAGGTAAAATGCAAAAATAATCTGATATACCAGGTGAGTAAAAGCTTTAATTAATTGAGTAGAACATCACGCGTGCTGTGCTGCAATTGTTTCAATATAATTAATATGACGCACTCTTGCCTCACTGGATGTCGCTGCTGTTGCCATCTGAAATTATATAAACGAATGCCACGTAAAATG
Source organism: Periplaneta americana (assembly GCF_040183065.1). Lineage (NCBI taxonomy): Eukaryota > Metazoa > Arthropoda > Insecta > Blattodea > Blattidae > Periplaneta > Periplaneta americana. The sequence goes on along the minus strand of NC_091118.1, from coordinate 178,159,107 downwards.
AAACAGGATGTAGGAAAAAAGACAGAAATCAGCGTTCCTCAATACGGCGTCAACTAAACATTAATATGTATGTTTTGATATGAAATAATAGGCAACGGGTGCGGAAAAATATGCTAAATATGTATTTTTTTCGTTTTGCTTGGTTATTTAGCGACGCTGTATCAACTACTAAAGGTACGGTCATATGTACATCGCTACTTTTACTGTGCAACTTTTGTACTGCACTGTTCACACTAGAGATGAACAACGAGCGAGAATGTAAGACTAACAGCGCCCGCAAAGCCGAAAACCCGCACGACAGTATTGCTTGTCGTTGACTGTTTTCAAGCAAACGTTCAAGACATCGGGACTTCGGGAGTGATCAACTCTCCAACGTCAAGGAAGTCTTGAATCGTCACAGTTGTTTATACCAGACTGAACTTTTATCTGTTTTGGCAACTGTTATATATGTATAAACAATCAAGTAGCCTGTTTGAAACATCATTTCTATCTTTCAGTGTAGTAATCCGTTCTCCAATCTTTATCTAATTACTAGATCCTTATTAAAAGACTAGGAAATTCTTTTTCGTGTGTTTTAGATTAACGCTTTATTTAACGCTATGTTTTATGTTTCTTAGAAATTCAAATTTATTTTAGATATTTTTTATTTATATAACCATAGGTAACATTCGATAGTAGAACCAGAACATTTTGATAACTGTAATATTGTTTTCTTTTGTCTTTTTGTATCAATTAAACATCTCTAATATTATTTATTTCAATTATGTTATTCAAAGTTACGAAATCTTTCCACGACGACCAAATTCTATTTCGAGAATGATGAGCGAGACTCGAAGCGCACGAGAGTTACGAGACGAGACTCGAAAGACAAGAGCAACGAACACAGCGAGCGAGAGGGGCAGTTAGTTTTATTCATCTCTAGTTCACACGTAATCCAATAATAGCGCACTGCACACTACTTTTCGTGCTGCGCAACACAAGCGCTGCAAAAGTTGCAACTGGAGGTTGCGCGTCTGTTCCCATACAAGGCGCTACTTCGGCAGCCGCAGTCTAGCTGCAGATTTCCATCTCCGTGTTGGCTTTGCAATATACATTTTGTGGTTATGTTCGCATTAGCATTTCGTATTATGAAACTCATGCGATAGCTTACTTATCTATTAGGCCTATTTGCTTTTCTGTCCTAACTAGTATTCAGAAATTGGCATTATTTTTACTATATAGTATTAAAAACGCCTATATACTTAAATTATAACCAACAACATATTCACGTAATCAATGTTGGCAATCCTCCTGTTTGAAACTATGCTGGGGAAAATTAAAAAATGAATTATATCATCAGCAAATATATTCTGACTATGTTCTACATTTAATAGCTGTTACAAATCATATATTTTCATCACATCTAACATTAAACTATAGGCCTATTCAAACAATAAAAGTATCATTGGCACATTTGGATGGCAACGCTGGCCGCAACCGCTGCAAAAGTTTCAACAAAACCGACATCAAAAATGCTGCTGCAACCCTGAGAATCCTGTTCACACACCGCTACGTCTAAGCTGCGCGCAGCATGAAAAAGTAGCGGGCAGCAGGTTCGGCAGCCGCTACTTTTCGGGTTGCACCGTTGTCCACACGTCGCAGTACGAGAGTTGCGCATGTTTTTGTAGTGGAGCGCTTCAAAAGTAGCGACGTGTGACCGTACCTTGAGTTACTTAGCGTCTATGATATTGGTGATAGCGAGATGGTGAAATGAGGCCAAGGATTCGTCATAGGTTACCCGACTCTCGCCTTACGGTTGGGAAGAATCTAGGAAGAAACCCGACCGGGCAGTCAGCCCAAGCCGGAATCGAACCCACGCCCGAGCGAAACTCCGGGTCAGCAGGCAAACGCGCTATCGTCTGAGGTGCGGCGGTGGCTGAACATGCTTCAACTGTGACTTGATCTATTAGAAGACTGCCACGTATTAGAAATGGCACCTCAGAAAAAAATTGCCCTGTGCTCAATCAGATGACTAATTACAAAAATCTTTTATAAATTCGACTTTAAAGGTTATAATGTCCATGCTTGTAGTACGTAATGAAGCGTCTGCGATCCCTTGTTGCTGTCCTCAAAATACTTAGTTTAATGTTCTGTATGTGTTTACATTTTCTGCATTTACTCTAGGGCTATAAGGATCTCGTCTATTTTTCTTGCGCAACCGTTACAACATAAAAGCATTTAAGGAAAATGTAACAAATAAAGAACAATGACGATTGTTTCGAATGTTTCAATTGTACAGAACCGGGCTTTCAAATACGGGATGGATAGATAGATGATCAACCAAGGAATCATTTTCCGGTGCCTTGGGAGACAACGCAGGGCCTGTGTTGTTAGGGTTGCTCGAGGAGCACTGACTCAAATATGGATTCCGGCACATTCACTCCTGTAATTAGTTTGGGTGTGGTGATCACAGATAACGCTGAAGGTGTCTGAATCCTCAATTTGTCTAATAGCTCATAGTGTGTAATGCAGCCAACGCTGGCTACTGATTACTCGTCGGTATAACATAGCAGTTTTGTTCACAGTTTCGGGTGTATTTCATGTCTATCCTCCGACAGCGTGATATTGCTACTTCAATTTATTGAAATGTTCAAGATCTTTAGGATGTGAGCAGATTTAGTTGAGAAATGTTTCAAAGAAAAAACGAAAGAACTTGTACACAGACTGACTAATAAACAAAGAAAATGAAAAACCAGCGGACGTTTGAAAGAAGGGGACGACAGACAGCAGTACGAAAGGGACGACAGGCGGCCATATGAAGGAGACGTAAGGGGATCGGACCAATGGTAAGACAACGAAGGGGACGAAAGTCTATCGAACTAAGAGGAGAATGAACAAACGAAGAAGAGACCGGGCGATCGTACGAAGAGGACAGACAATCGAAGGGCGAGAACAGACGATCGAAAGAGAACGGACGATCGAAGAAAGAAAACAAACGATCGAGGAATGAAAACAGATGATCGAAAGAAGAGAACGGACAATCGAAGAAAGAAAACAAACGATCGAAGATAGAAAACAAACGATCGAAGATAGAAAACAAACGATCGAAGATAGAAAACAAACGATCGAAGATAGAAAACAAACGATAGAAGGAAGAGAACAGATGATCGAAAAAAGAGAACAGACGATCGAAAGAAAAGAACGGACGATCGAAGAAAGAAAACAAACGATCGAAGAAAGAAAATAAACGATTGAAGGAAGAGAACAGACGATCGAAGGAAGAGTACAGACGATCAAAGGAAGAGAACAGACGATCAAAGGAAGAGAACAGACGATCAAAGGAAAAGAACAGACGATCAAAGGAAAAGAACAGACGATCAAAGGAAAAGAACAGACGATTGAAGGAAGAGAACAGTAGATCGAAGGAAAAGAACAGACGATCGAAGGAAAACAACGGACTATCGAAGGAAATGAACAGACGATCGAAGGAAAAGAACGGACGATCGAAAGAAAAGTACGGACGATTGAAGGAAGAGAACAGACGATCGAAAGAAGAGAAAGAACGACAGAAATAAAAGAACAGACGATCAAAGAAAAAGAACAGACGATCAAAGGAAAAGAACAGACGATTGAAGGAAGAAAACAGTAGATCGAAGGAAAAGAACAGACGATTGAAGGAAGAGAACAGACAATCGAAGAAAGACGATGGAAAGAAGAGAACGAACGACAGAAGTAAAAGAACAAACGATCGAAGGAAAATAACAGACGATCGAAGGAAAGAAACGGCTGATCGAAGGAAAGAAACGGACGACCTAAGGAAAATAACGAAGGAAAAGAACGGACGATTGAAGGAAGAAAACAGGCGATCGAAGTAAGAGAACGGACGATCGAAATGAGAACGGGGACCGAAGGAAGAGAACGGACGATCGAAGAAAGAGAACGGACGATCGAAGAAAGAGAATGGACGATCGAGGAAAAGAGCGGACGATCGAAGAAACGGATTACAGAACGAAGGGCAGAACGGAATGCGAGAACGAAAGATCACAATCATTGAATAATTAATGTGAGAACGTGCCTATAAACGGAAGAAAGGAACAATCTAACGAAAGTATGAATGAAAGGATGGACAACGAATGCGTGAATGAAATTAACAAATTAACGATTCGATGAAAGCGTGAACGAATATTATTGATGTATTTTCTATACAATACAAGTTGCTGAGTTTTTGTAAGTAATGCAATAAAAATTACTGCGAAATTCTAAGAATTATGAAGTATCCCATTCTTGCTCGTACTGACCTGGAACTGTGCCGTGCCACTCCGAAACATCAGTTCTTGCACATAGAATTTAATGTGGAGGTAGGTGCTTCTCCTGCAAATGCGTAAGGACGGCAGGCTGGTATACATCCAGTTACGAGGGGTATTAATATGTATTGCGAATATTCTGTGTGGAGGGAAAAAGAGACTTCAGAAAGTAAGGTAATACAGTACAGAGGTATAAAGGCTTTAGGACGTAATCTGCTGGACCACAGAGCATCACTAAAACCCGTTTAATAGGACGCGGCTCATTCACACAATAGCCTGGACAGACGACAAAGACAGCAGGGAGAGAGAATCTCCTGCACTTGAAGGGAAGCTGCTCTCAGAGGTCAAGATTGCTGAGGAAATATAATAATAATAATACTAATAATAATAATAATAATAATAATACTAATAATAATAATAATACTAATAATAATAATAATAATAATAATAATAATAATAATAATAATACTTACTGGCTTTTAAGGAACCCGGAGGTTCATTGCCGCCCTCACATAAGCCCGCCATTGGTCCTTATCCTGAGCAAGATTAATCCAGTGTCTATCATCATATCCCACCTCCCTCAAATCCATTTTAATATCATTTTCCCATCTACGTCTCGGCCTCCCTAAAGGTCTTTTTCCCTCCGGCCTCCCAATTAACACTCTATAAGCATTTCTGGATTCGCCCATACGTGCTACATGCCCTGCCCATCTCAAACGTATGGATTTTATGTTCCCAATTATGTCAGGTGAAGAATACAATGCGTGCAGTTCTGAGTTGTGTAACTTTCTCCATTCTCCTGTAACTTCATCCCTCTTAGCCCCAAATATTTTCCTAAGCACCTTATTCTCAAACACCCTTAAGCTCTGTTCCTCTTTCACAGTAGAGTCCATGTTTCACAACCATATAGAACAACCGGTAATAGAACTGTTTTATAAATTCTAACTTTCAGATTTTTCGACAGCAGACTGGATGATAAAAGCTTCTCAACCGAATAATGACAGGCATTTCTCATATTTATTCTGTGTTTAATTTCCTCCCGAGTATCATTTATATTTATTACTGTTGCTCCAAGATATTTGAACTTCTCCACCTTTTCAAAAGATAAATTTCCAATTTTTATATTTGCATTACGTACAATATTCTCGTCACGAAACATAATCATATACTTTGTCTTTTCGGGATTTACTTCCAAACCTATCTTTTTACTTGCTTCCAGTAAAATTCCCGTGTTTTTCCCTAATCGTTTGTGAATTTTCTCCTAACATATTCACGTCATCCGCATAGACAAGCAGCTGATGTAACCCGTTCAATTCCAAACCCTCTCTGTTATCTTGGACTTTCCTAATGGCATACTCTAGAGCAAAGTTAAAAAGTAAAGGTGATAGTGCATCTCCCTGCTTTAGCCCGCAGTGAATTGTAAACGCATCTGACAGAAAGTGACCTATACGAACTCTGCTGTACGTTTCACTGAGACACATTTTAATTAATCAAACTAGTTTCTTAGGAATATCAAATTCAATAAGAATATCATATAAAACTTCTCTCTTAACCGAGTCATATGCCTTTATAATAATAATAATAATAATAATAATAATAATAATAAATATCATCTTACGTATGTTGGATATTTCTCAATGGGAAGGTGTACAACTACATTCCATTTTGGAAACTGTCCGCGTATAACTGGTGTAGTTCAAACGATAGCGATTTTGCCTAGTGATGCCGGTTCTTAATCGGTTGAGTGAAAATCTCCCCCAAAAAACCTCAACCATGCAACCTGCCCCAACCAGAATTCAATCCGGGGGCCCTCTAGTTTCGCAATCAAGGCACGCTGACGATACTCCAAAACGGTGGACAAAGACATGATCTTTGGGTATTCATTTGCTATTTCGTCTACAGGAAAGCGAAGTTTTGACAGAAAATAGTCCTGTTTTGCACTTTTTAGGGTAGTGCCACGTTAGATAGATAGATGGATTTATTGAGCAATATTACACATACAGAAGTTCTATATTAACAGAATTTTCTCTTAAATCCAATGTACGGGTCTTCTGACCGTACGTGCTGTGTAAAACAAGTCCTACTTTGTAGGTTTCACCCCTCTCGCCTATAGTTGGATCCAACCGCTCTCCAAAAGAACACACAGATTAAAATGAAAATGGCACAAACAAAACACATTATATAATAATATATATCCTAACCTAAACAGGCATAAAAGTGTACAATTGAGTATACCTTCGTCAGTTCGCATCACAAACTTCAACAGCTGAAGTTCTAATCTGTCTCGCCTTCAAGAGAAACAATCCAGTCTTTTGTTCGTATTCTCTATTCCCCATGAGGTCAAGACGTGCAAGGGAACTCCTATTCTGACTTAGCATCGAGGGTGGTATATATTTTTTTCCGGATATGTTCCAATTCGACACATTGCAATAAAATGTGTGTCCAGGAGTCCTTTTCTCCGTACAGCGGACAAAAGCGCTCTCCTTTTTCGTTGAAAATTTTATTACCCTTCCGTGCTCCCAATCTTAGCCACGCTAAACCTGCTCTGCTGTCTTTGTTACAAGAATTCATGTAGTCACACCTCCCCCAGTTAAGCATGAGATCTGATTGTAAATGTAGTGAGGACTTTTCAGAACATTGGAGCCCAATCTCTTGGCTCTCGATAGTGTTACGTTACTTTTATGAAGTAATTAGTGCAGATATTAGTCCGAGATTGTAGGTTTGTGAATAACGCGTTTGCTTCCCAACCAAGCGGTGCACTGTTCGATTCCCGGAGTGGGCAATGGATTAAATTGGTCTTCCGTCCTCGGTATTGGGCATTTGTCCATTATCATATCCTGTCCTGTGTTGTCTCAACGGTAGTTCTGGTTCGTGCTGACTACAGGACCAGGGAGGCCTGCAATCTGTGCCTGTAAGGGTTGGTCCGTAGCTATATAAAAATGATGTCCACAGAGCGATTTGCTGCTCTTTTACCACTCTTGTGCGGCTCTTCAAAAGTTCTAAGAGAGTGAATTCCTGTAAGCCTCTTGTTATTTCTCCTACTATGACGACTAAAGAGGAAGGCAGAAAATAGGAAAGACTGGAGAAAGCTGGGTTTGCAGTGAAATACCTGCCCTTGGGCAGAACCTACGCCCCCCCCCCCTACGCCGCATTGGAGTGTTGTAAGTTGGTCAGAAAGGAGGTTAATCGGAAAGAAGAAAGAAAAAGAAAGGAAGGAAGGAAGGAAGAAAAAAACAAACAAACGACGAAAGATAGAAAAGAAGAAATAACAAATAAAGAAAGAAACAAATACACAAACAAAACAAAGAAAATAGTAATATGCGTTATAAGAGCGGTATGTTGAAGTTTTCATGTTCGAGGAAAAGTTTGAAAAAGCGAAACGTAGTTGAGCTTCTTTAATTTCCGAGAATTGAAAGAAAATATACCGCTCGTGTGTCGTACATTATTTTGTGCGAAGATCGTTTATTACATACCTGAAAGAGGAATTTCTAATTAGTTGCAATGAAATCTCCATCTTGGTTTCTGTTCAATGACGGCAAATTTGCAAAACAAAAATATCTATCTTCAACATTGTTGCTTTATAATGTTTTCTGTGTTTACTATACTCCAGCAGGCCGTGATATACGTCTGTCTTTTTTTCCCCCGGTCTATAAATGCGAACTTAAAACAAACGGCTTCCTTAATGTTACATGCATCACGAATGCAGTAACTTTAGTGGAGTTGTAGAGTTTACTTAATTTTTGCAAATATTTAAAAACAACAATTAACAGTGCAATTTAGGTGAGATTGCAGTGGTAAGTTTCCAATTTATAATTGTTACTATATTGAACGTCTCTAAAAATAATATGTTAAAAGCCTAAAGCAGTAAAATCAATATGTCACTTAAGCGGTAAGAAGAGGGAAATTGTTATGTGTGTTAGGTTGGGAATACTGAATGTGGAATTTTAGACTTACCGCGGATTGGTTTTGTGCGGAAACCAAGCAAATACGCACGATCTCGCACAAATAAATTAATGCACGTATTGTTAAGAGCTAAAATTACTTTTACATGACTCTAGTAATAGAATGAAGGAAGATCTTTTCGCCAGAATTTGTAATAAATAAAAGTTTGCTAAATCATATAAATGTATCATTGCAAACGTTGAGCAACGTTTTGCGCTATAATCTTGGGCGTTACTCGACTCCACATTGTTTTCTTCATCTTGAATTAAGTAATCAGACATAGGGGCTTTGAACAGCATTGCACAAGACTTGGGAGTTGATGCGGTAACACGCAATAAGCTGTGAATGTCTTACCATCCCATCTCTCGCTTCAGCGGCCTCTCATACAGTAATCAGATCTCGAGAATATGAAATGCGACCTCATCATGATAGACAATACCCTCTACAAGCATATAATTCGGATCAGTCTTATGACATCATTACAACTAAAACTGAAATACCTGTTGTTTTCGTAAATATAAAGATAATTTTCGTAGTACATAAAATAATGAAACAAGTTGCAAAATGTTTGGAACTTTAAAGAAAACTTTATCTGTTGTTTAGTTAACTGTCCAAAGACAAAATAAATGAAATAAGTATAATAATCCTTCAATAGCTGTCTTATTAACCTAAGAAATAATACAAAAATTACATTAGGTCATTACACAATCAAACATGACTAGCGCTTTCGCCAATTAATGACATCTTCAGATCTATTAGCATATAGCAGCGGTGGCGAAAATGTAATCGTGCGCCGAGCCACTGTGTAACCTGCAACGTGCATAGCACATATGGAGGGAGGCGGACACCCGAAGGGAAAGTGAAGCAACTGTCTGACTTATTAACGGATTTTAATTTTCCTTACGTCAAGCACTTAAATATAATTTTATACAGTACAAGGCTACAAACTAATGTTTAGTACGTGTAACGAAGAAAGAAATGAACAATAAATGAACAATATCACAGCCTAAAATTAACTGTCTTCAGAATGTCTCTGCGACAGAGTTTCAAAATCAGGAATTATGTCACTTACTGCCAGTCGTAGTTGATCACGAAGGTATTTGTCTGTCAGTCGTGATCTAAATTTGGTTTTTACTATTTTAATTGTTGAAAATAATTTTTCACAAACGTAAGTTGTAGCGAACATGGCTTCAACAGAGCAAGCGAAAGAACGAAGCTTCAAATATTTATTTTTCGGCAAAGATATGAAAGTTCAACATTTGTCAAGTCCTTACATCTAGCTTTCATTTGACATCACATAGTAAATCAGTGAGTTGAAATTGAAGAGCTAACCGCATTATTCGGACATCTGCTGAAAAAGGGTCGACGTACAGAGATGATGATGATGATGATGATGATGATGATGATAACAACAATAACACTTAAACTTTTAATGTTTCATCAGTAACATGTAGTATAATGCCGTTTTATGTTATACAACCGTTTTCCTCGTAATACTTGTGAACAAATCATACATTTAATATTCTCATCATATTACAGCAAAAAAATGCGTCCTCCCATCCTACTTGGAACTTTCGTCCATGGTTTCGAGAGAGAAATGCCACTCGCAGGTCAGAGACAAATACAAAATTGGAACGGAGTTTGACTCCAATGAGTGAGAGGGTGGGGGTTGGGGAAGGTTAGAAGCAAGCGAATCACTGCGAGTCACAATGTCTCGCGAGTCACGTTCTCGCCACGGCTGGCTTATAGTAATGCTTTGAGCATAAAGACATAGGTAAATGGCAAAATAATAAAATATGACGAATTGCATGATGTGAAATTGGAGAAGATTAATTAAAAACAGTAACACATGAATGGCTGTACAATCACAAAGTAAAGTAATAATGATAATCACTTAAAGGCGTAGTGGTTGTAGTTATTAAACTTCATATAGAGTCTAAGGGCCGTATTTATAGACATTCTTAGCGCGGGCTTCCGGTGGATGATCAGCGAACTAACGTTTCTCGTATTCATAAACCAGTGTTACCAATATGATATGAATCCTGTACAAGTAACCAGTCGATAGCCGGGGCTAGTTTAGCACGCTCGTAGCGCGGGCTAGCGAAATGTCTATGAATAGTACCCTAAATGTTAAAATACAGAATTCATGCATTAAATGGAATGCTAAAAGAACATGTGTGCAGCGTAGAAGTATGAAGATAACATAGTTAAAATTGGTAAAAATATTGCAGCAGTCATCATGACGCAAAAAATGGGTAGCGTGTTATGAATAGAAATTGAACCTGTATGAAGAACCGATGTTTCATGGCCAGTTGCGTGGTGTTGACTGGTCCAAAGACTTGCTTCAGACTAAGTAAACACTACCTCCTTCCACTAGCTAAAATTGTACCTGCAGGAAGAGAGCTCTCTGCTCCCTAGCTAAAACATCAGTGAATGGACATTACAGCCGATAGGAACTGAATATACGCCGTCACACTTATGAGTAAGGTTTGGATAAAGTAGCTCTATCAGGATAGGCATCCTTGGTCCGTGAGTTTTGTTTACAAACACGAGATAATTAGCTAATGTTTGTAGACAAAACTCACGGACCAAGGATGCCAATCCTGATACAGCTACTTTATCCGAACCTTACTCATAAGTGACACCAATAAGACATCACTCATGCGGCAACTAAGCCAGGAGAGAATGGAGTAGTGTGGCCAGTTCATTTCTCCCTCCATTGTCCTATATAACAAAATTCAAGTATTGAGAACGAAATATTTATGTTTATCTTGATAACTGTGTGTTATTTAATGTATATTGCTAACATAGTTACAAGAGAATTATGTTACCAATGATCCACTATTCCATTAGTTTATCTCCCTCCGATCATCATTCAACCGAACAATGCAATTATCAATTAATACTTCAGTTTATGTATGCATCACTTCGCTGATTAATCGATACATCACATAATAATTTATCATTCAACTTTCACTTCATTCCTCCAACCATACATTTGCAAGTTTCCTTATCAATTCATCAATCAATACAATTATTCATTATTCATTATTTTACCTAACAGTGAATTTGTTTTTCTGTTCATTTATGATTTTTATACCCAATTACGAATCAATCAATAAACGAATCAATAAATAACTTAGTCGGTGAGTCAGTAAACCTATTCAATAAGTCATCAAAAATCAATAATTTCATAACTTCATCGCCAAATACACTTATTCCTGAATTAGAAACCACACTCATTCGCGAACTTGACAGAAAAGACACTAGTTCGCGGAAATCATCGATATAAAACACACTCACTCGCGAATTCATCGACAGAAAACACTCATTCGCGGAATTTATCGACAAAAACACACTCATTCGCGAATTCTTAGACAAATACGCTTATTCACGAATTCATCGGCAGATACACTCATTCGCGAATTCATCGATAGAGACATTCAATCGCAAAAATTCATCGACAAATACACTCATTTGCTAATTCAACAACACACACTCATTCGCTAAATCAACGACTAACCCACTTATTCATGAATTCATCGGGTAGCGTTTTACTGGCTAATTTAACCCTTAAATTGGCAATGTATCCTATAGGATACAACAGGTTAATAGGCTTTATGCTATAATTTTAATAGAACAATAGAAAAAAATGGTAGGAAAATTAAAATTTCACAATATTACAATATTGCACAACATATAAAATATGGACATTGCGATAGTTGTTTTCTTTACAGTCCGACACGGTTTAATAAACTAGTGTGAGAAATGAAGTTTTGCCAATTTAAGGTTTAAGAATAAATTGATATAATTCATGCTGAATATTGATGTAATTATAAACTTCTCAGTTCATTTACCACTGCATCACTTAATTCAGTGGATTCGTTAATTTTTCATCATTTTATTCCAGTTTACTCCGAGTTCGAGTTAGTATCCATTTCGTACCTCATCATATGTTCCTTGACTATTTGTATTTCCGTCCACACTTTTTAGAGGGTATATATGGCAATTGAAGACATTGTTACAAAGACAACCCTTGTCAAGATTGCTATTTTTCAGGAGAACAATAAAAATAAATGGAAAGACACATGTTAGCTGTTTCCGTACAACTGGAGTTTATCTTTGTGGCTATTGCACCTGACATGGATCATTTTTGGAGTCTATAAACATTTGAAATAGTAGCAAATGTGTCCTTAAGTCATTTTCATTAAAAATGACTAGGGCTGTTTTTGTAATAATGTCTTCAATTGTTTATTTTTGTAAATGCACTCTAAAAACATTTGCCTTCGTACGAAACAAATTTATGTCTTTTATAACATCCTTTTCCGATTTACAAAACTTGGATGAATCTCTAATCCCTCAGAATAATTATTTGAAGAGTTCGCGGGAAAAACGATGAATGTCACAGTTTTCTTAAGGTTGATGTCATTATCTAATTCAATGGATCACTGCGAAATTTAATGTTGTTCTTGTGAAAAATGATAAAAAGTAGAATTATCACCACGAATACAGTAATCCTTTCCTTTATTTTCTATGGAAACAGCACTACATCTTGCAGTTATAGACTCCATTAGATCATTATCTAATCCTTAACAGAAATGTGACATTCATTGTTTTTCCCGCGAACTCTTTTCAGGTGATATCATTTTGCTTGTTTATTTCCTCTAAAAATTCACATTACTTCTATATTTAACAGAGTAAGGAAGTGATGAACAATTGCCTTCCATCGAAAGCTCTAATATGAATCGAAATTCATATTTATTTATGCGCCTCGTAACAGAAATTTTGCAGCATTGTTCCTTATTGAATAAATTTCAACCAGAGAAATGCTGCCTTGTTTTGAATGAGTCGGCAATATATGATTTTACAAAGTCTCTGCAGGGGTTAATACAGCTAAGTTTTGTTTGAATAAGTTCTCTGTTCTGTTATCTCTAATATTAACGGAAATAAACTGAATTGACTAGTATAATTTGCAAAATTCCAACAGAAACCAAACATGAATTGTGTCATATAGTTATTACTCCCCAAGGCGCAGTATTTGTTCGGAAGAACTGCACTGTAAAGAGTGAAATTCCAATGATTTCTACTTCATTACTGTTTTCAGTGAAAGGTTACCAGTGCAAAATAAATGGGGTTTTCGAAGTTTTTAGTCAAGTATGCACAAAATGTTTCAGTCTCCATAAGAAGGGAGTTTTCAAAATCAACCGGACCAAACCCCTCCTAGTAAAGACGTACCGGCACCGCGGCGTAGACTCTGTGAAAAAAAAGTTACCTACCAGAGGTCTGCATCGGACGTTTTCGCTCGAGCGCCAAGTAGTCCATAGCATAATCCGATAGGTAGCGCACATGCATGATGGGTGAAATTGTCACGAGCGATAAATCCTCGAAAGATGTAAGCCGAGTGTTAGACATTCGTTCTTGTTTCAGTGATGAAATGGGTAGTAACATCATAGATGTTTATCATTTCAAAACTTTGCTGTGTTTAACTAACCTCTCCATAGTACAACTACAAAACTTGCTTTAAAATGTAATATAAATGTTGTAGGTAATTTTTTTTTTTTCCACACAGGAGTGATCTTGTTTTTGCCACATCTGATAGATGTTATTGGATGTAAATGTAATTATTATAAACGGAGAACACAACACGATAATGCAAGAACCGTATCAAGTTTTCTAGTAGGCCCCTAATAATAATAATCTATAATAAATAGTGTATCAATCTTTGCGTCTGTAACAGTTGTGCAGCATGAATATGCGTTTTGTTATATTTTCTGTGACGTTATCTCTGTACTAATATTGTTATTAATCTACTGCTATATCAATAATATTTTGTAAAACCTTTCTACATTGTCGCAGTATATAGGCGGAACACTATGTATGGACCTATCATATTATATATGTGGTAAATCAAATATTGAATAATTATTAATTAGCAATAATAACTGTATATCGACGTTTTTCATACTATTTTATTTATAACTTCATGTTCCTGTTTTGGTACGTTCCATTGGCTGTTCCATTAAACGTTTGTCATAAACGCAGAAAATAAAGCCTTATTTTTACCGTGTGAGCAAAACATATGTGTATCTTATCTGTCGCCTTCCATACAAGATAAGACATGTCGGTGAGATGAACTTGTACTTTGCTTCTATTTATTACGAGCGCATCACGACCGATCGTATCTCACTCGAGGGTGCGACACTCGACCGAGTTCAAGCGAGCGATTTAACTCCAATGCAGCACCCTGTTACCTACAAACAAGTAGCTGTCAATATGAAATGAAAAAGAAAAACAATTTCCAATATTACAGGATGGCGCAAGATATGCTGATACATTGAAAACTTCCATATGAATTTTATTTCTTGCAATAACATAATAAGTGTTGTGCATGTACATTCATTACGCCTTGGAAATATTTGATTATGAGAGTACGTGTTCAATATGTCTACCATTTTGATTCAGATTCGAGGGCGTTATTGAATTTAATTTGGAAAATTGATGAACTGAAACATGTCCCGTGGCAAATATTAAAAGTATATTTTACAAAAACTATTAGATTGTCATAATTAACAACACATCTAGTCAAATGCTTTATACAGCCTCTCCCTCTTCATGATGAAGTTGCGTTTTTTGCTTTTCTTCTTGTGTGAGGTTCAAGAAATATTCTTTGTTGCCAGCGTTTTTGTTCCCAGTGACTCCTTCTTGCTCTGCTGTCCCATTTATATAGGAAATATATCTAATTTCCGGCAGCCAATTGCGTTGCAGGTCGGCTACATTTAAACGTGTGCGTCTTGTGATTCGCTGATTCATTTCTTAAGGCTCGATAAATACTTAATATAATCGCCCGCCATTTTAGCTCTTTCGTTGGCGTTCGTAGAAAGCACACGAAGACGTTATTTCCCGCTCAATTATTTGCTGAATTACATTGCGTTTGATTTATTATCATAGGAGCTACGACATGATAATGTTTAACGGTGTGGCAAATAGATTCCTCGTATGGTAGCTCGGCAACGTAAGAACAAAAATGGCGAACGATCGAAAAAATCGAAAAATCGAAAGAGAATTGGGAGGACAAATTTAAAAGGTACGCAAACGCGTCCTTCCAAGGGGTTGGCGGCTGTACAAAACTAAATATGTGAGCTCCAAGCCTGTTGGCCACTAGTCTCACTCCGGGTTACGCTGCTCCACTGAAGGAGCTCTAGAAAATTTTGAAGGAGAAGCCGAAATTGGACGTAACCTCTTAGGTACCACATACGCGAGGGGGACTGAGATTTGATCAAATGATCACGGAACGGGGCGAGGAGGAAATGGCTGGTGTTTGCCGTTAGGATGGCGAGACGTTGTCATCTGTTGTTCGATGACAAAGCATGTGAATGCCGTCGGAAGAAGCGCCGTGAAATCTAAATCTGCAATTTGAGAGCTCCCTGTCCTTTCAAATTGCGACTAATTGAGTGACCTCGTATATTTAATAGACAATTTATAGGTTCTGAACTAGGGCATACGTCGTCTATAATAAAAGAGGGGGGTTTACCTGGTCCGTGGCCAATTTCTTATAAGGCTCATCCCGACATTTGCCTTACGCCTGAGGAAAACCACGGAATACCTTGGGCAAGATGAGTTGTCTCATATAAGAGACTAGCCAATTTGGCTATTATGTAGGAGGTGATTGTTGTTATGAGCCTTGTTGAATCGTCTCAATTTCGAGACCAGCCATTTGGCTATATGATGGCTCAATTACGAAGAGGGGGGGAGAGATGTAATTGTTAATTAATTTAGAGTAATTAGGGAGATACTACCTACCTAGACTTTATAGAGCCTTCACTTCCTAAGACGTAAGCAAAGAGGCGGAGTCACGCCGGAAATAACAGCGTCGGGACTATAAGTATACCCAGCCTGCTGACCGAGAAGCATGCACATCTCTCTCAGGTCTCCACAGATCATCCAGTTATGATCTTTAAACTTTATCTTTGTAAGAACCAGTTCAAGATTCACATAAGTTTCTTTAAGGTGTACCGAATGACCAATAGGTAACGAAGCATAGACTATTTGTTGTCATTATGCAGGAGGACTCATTACTGCCTTCAGATTTCTTTTGAAGGAATCGATAAAAGTCTCCATTCATCCACTTCGTACTGAACATTAAACTTTTGTATCAAACCAGAAATATCACTGCAGTATACTAAGGCACCATCTTGTGAAAAGTAGGGAGTAAATTCCTGTTCTCTACTCCTGTACCAATAAAGACATTTTCCTAGTATCGGAAAATGCATTGTTTCTTATAATCTGGAGCGTAAGAGCTCAACTTTAGCCAAGGGTAATTCTAAATATCTTATTAAATCATTAAGTTGAAACTGGTGAACTCTTCAGAAGTTTCACATTCTACATCACACAGCCTTATAGATTATGTCTTTGATGCTCATCAACAGATTAGTATAAATTTTTACATTAGAGCACTGGGTTATGAATGCAGCAAAATCACCAGTATATTTACATAAAATATTGTTTTGTATAACAACGGTGCGTGATGTGCCATTTTTTATGTCATTTCTGGCTTCAGCACATAAAAATACATAAAGGAGATGAAGGGTGGATAGAACAGAGAAGAATTCTCTCCGACACCAGCACTCGAACCCGGGTTTTCAGCTTTACGTGCTGACGCTTTATCCACTAAGCCATACCGGATTTCAGTTCCGATGCCGGATCGAATCCCTCTCAGTTTAAGTTCCACCTCTTAGTTCCCCTTTGATGGCCTACTCTCCTGTACTGTGTCACAGAATATGTGACAGTGGCACAATGTCCAGCGTACTATGTACAGAAGTGCACTCATTACGAGTGACTAAGTGGCCGGGATCCGACAGAAAGAGCGCTGTCTTGAATCACTAAGTGATTACTAACGCATGTCATATTATTACAATCAGGCTTCGGCCCAGGTACACAGAATAACCAGTATGAGGTTTAGAGTACACGGGGTATAAATGACCCGTGTTCAGTCACCCGACTGCAACAGCACAGGTGGGTCCGTAATGTGCATTGCCGTTGTGTGTAGGCCTATTGCTGCTTGGCTGCGGTACGTGTAACAGGCTTCGGCGTAGGGACACCTGATTGAAGGTTACAACTCCCGTTAACACTTTAATGGTAGACATTTATTGTCTACACTAGGAATGTACTGTATATACTGCATCTATACAGAGTGAAATATATTTTATGCTCGACCACGCCGAAATGTAGTAATTATACACCTGGTAGCAGTCCTTTAATGCATGTCATTAAAGTACACCTATTCATTAAAGTTCAGGTGTTCCACCAATCAGAAAACACCATTGTAGCAATATGAAAGCGCAAGCATCGATTATTCTCGGATATGCAATCGAAAGACAACTAGCGAAACGTCACGGAGGCTGGAAATCCAATACTCTCGCAGAAGGTTATGTTCTGTTACTATAATAATGAGCGTTAATTGTAAATAATATTCAAATAAATTCAATTTGTCATCTCGGTTTTCAATGTCTAAATCAATTTCAAGGTTATATCAAGATTAATGTTTATTTTAATCTCTAGATTATATCAAGGTCAATGACATGTGTCTCGGAAAAAATAAATACTTTCGCGTCTGCGCACATCTCACAATTTACGAGATATTGCACAAGGTCAGTTCCGCTCCGCTTGCGCTCGTTTCATAAACATACTCGCGTCTTAATTACTACCATTATAGGCTCGTTGCATAATGTACTATTGTACCGTACTATGACGGACTGTTTACATGTTGAGACATGAAGTGACGGCGCTCTTCATCTCCCATTCCACTCGACCAACACAACACTATCGTCCGTGCGTTCTGAGCTTCATGCGTTTCTGTGCCCAGGACCGAAGCCTGATTATAATGTACTGAAGTACATATATTTCCGTGCAGGAATTCTGCGTTACCGTATGATGTCACATATTCTATGACACAGTACATGAGAGTAGGCCACCAAAGAGGAAATGAGAGATAGAACTTAACTGAGAGGGATTTGATCCGGCATCGGAACTAGAATCCGGTGTGGCTCAGTGGATAAAGCCTCAGCACGTAGAGCTGAAAACCCGGGTTTGGGTCCCGGTGTCGGAGATAAATTTTTTCTGTTCTATTCATCTTCATCATATGGCAGCCGTGGCGAAAAGGCCATGGTGCGCCGAGCCACTGTGTAAGCTGCAACGTGCATAACACCTATGGAGGGAGGCGGACAACCGAAGGGGAAGTTAATGTTTAGGACGTGTAACGAAGAAAGAAATGAACAAAAAAACATAGGCCACATTATCACAACCTAAAATTAACTGTCTTCAGAATGTCTCTGCGACAAAGTTTCAAAATCAGGAATTATGTCACTTACTGCCAGTCGTAGTTGATCACGAAGGTATTTGTCTGTCAGTCGTGATCTAAATTTGATTTTTACTATTTTCATTGTTGAAAATAATTTTTCACAAACGTAACTTACAGCGAACATGGCTTCAACAGAGCAAGCGAAAGAACGAAGCTTCAAATATTTATTTTTTTCCAAAGATTTGAAAAGTTCAATATCTGTCAAGTCCTTACATCTAGCTTTCATTTAACGTCACATTGTAAATCTGCGAGTTTAAATTGAAAATCTAACCGCATTATTCGTACATCTGCTGTAAAAGAATCGACGTACAGAGATGATAATAATACTAATAATAATAATAATAATAATAATAATAATAATAATAATAATAATAATAATAATAACATTTAACCTTTTAATGTTTCATCAGTAACATGTAGTAACTTATAATGCCGTTTTATGTTATACAACCGTTTTCCTAGTAATATTTGTGAACAAATCATACATTTAATATTTTCATCATATTGTAAGCAAAAGAATGCATCCTCCCATCCTACTTGAAACTTTCGTTTTTATAGAGGTACATGGTTTCGAGAGAGATATTGCGACGATACGCCACTCGCAGGTCCGAGACAAATACAAATAGAACGGAGTTTGACTCCAGTGAGTGAGAGGGTGGGGGTTGTAGGTAGGAAGCGAGAGAAAAGCACTGCGAGCCACAATGTGCTCGTGAGTCGCATTTTCGCCGCGGCTGTCATGTGGTAAACACCGAAATATCACAAATACTTCGGTACATCATAATAATACATAAATGAGAGCTAAAATTTTTTAAAAAGTTTTTCATTGCAAGCATGTGTTATTTACACAGTTTCTGGTGTTACAATTGAAGATGATGATGATGATGATGATAATAATAATAATAATAATAATAATAATAATAATAATAATAATAATAATAATATTGGGGCTAAGAGGGATGAAGTTACAGGAGAATGGAGAAAGTTACACAGCGCAGAACTCCACGCATTGTATTCTTCACCTGACATAATTAGGAACATTAAATCCAGACGTTTGAGATGGGAAAGGCATGTAGCACGTATGGGCGAATCCAGAAATGCATATAGAGTGTTAGTTGGAAGACCGAAGGAAAAAAGATCTTTGGGGAGGCCGAGACGTAGATGGGAGGATAATACTAAAATGGATTTGAGGGAGGTGGGATATGATGATAGAGACTGGATTAATCTTGCACAGGATAGGGACCGATGGCGGGCTTATGTGAGGGCGGCAATGAACCTTCGAGTTCCTTAAAAGCTATAAGTAAATAATAATAATAATAATAATAATAATAATAATAATAATAATAATATTAATAATAGTAATAATAATAAAAGTTTCATTTTTCCTGGCAGAGTTAAGGCCATCAGACCTTCCCTTCCACTCAACCAGGATGAAAACACATACGTAAAAATACATATACAGGGACATCATTTTATTTTTAGTAACATTTTTAATATTAACCTGGCTATACCTTTAGAGAACCGGAAACACCGTTCACTACCTTCTTCCACGACTGGAGTTCGATGATACTGGCGTAAAACACAAACAAATCACTTTACTAGGTATAGGAGGGTAGAAAAGTACTTCATCCATAGAAAATATCGCGATTTTGAGTTCCATAATTTTCATTAGGTTTTTGTTTAATCAAAATGCAGTACTGTATTAAGAATAAGTGTTTTTACTCACGAACTGAGCTATCCATGCGAACGTATTCATTATGCAGTGTATATTATACTGTCTACAGCCCATTAGCGTACAATATAGAGAATGAAGTTCAATTGAAATATAATCGTAATGTGGATATTTAAACACATTTTTGAAAATGGTGGTCGTTCATTTCGATACACGCTTCAATTCTTTTGTGCATATTATCGCATTATAGACTATTGCATCTAATTCCAATTGCCAGTTTCGTCCTTCGTACTAGTAACTCATGTTGAAATAATTCTGTGCCTACTCTATAAAAGAGTACCTTATGTACTGTAAATTCAATCTTCACTTCTGTCCGACCCGCACAGATAAAATTACTCAGACATGCTATCTACTGTCCGTCCAAGTGGTTATGTCGCAGGATCGTGGAAAGGAGAGAAATCACGTGACAGTTAATTACTTAACGAGGCCCTTTCATTTAAGTTATTTTAAGCAGTTGTATAATATTACGTAAACGTCCAATTTCTAACAGAAATTAATGTTTTCAGAAAAGAGCTAAGACAGCCCTGCTTTTACAGAGGGGCGTGCAGAAGCAGGTGGGGGAAATCGGGATGCGACGTAGGCAAACGGACAGTACCTGTGAGAAAATATGATTCAATATTGAAAGTTCTTTCGTCACTGGAAAACGCGAACATATTTCTGGAACGTACTATACTCAATAACTCAGTGCTGTTTACTATATGCAGCCTTGATTCTGTCAGGAGAACAGTTGAAACTTCATTAGTAGAAGGGGTGGGAGTGAAGTACATTAAAAAACTCAGGTACAATAAAAAATTGAAGTAAAAATAAAATGATGTCCCTGTACAAGTATTAACTTAAGAAAAAAGATTGAATAGAATCACAAAATTACATATGAACACAATCTCAAAATTAAAAAAGGGTAAGAAGATGGTGTGATATCGTTGGAGGAATTCTGGCGTTCAGAGAAAATTTTTGAAAAAGTCGGACGGAAACAGGAGTTACCTCAGTCACGACAGCTGAACCAATCTCATATGCATCTCCTGTCTTGCGTAATCCGTGCAAGCATCTCTCGCGAGTACAGACGTCTCTGTTTATTGTTTCCATAATAGCAGCTCCCTGTCTTACAGAAGCCTAGCGGCGAAATAATACCAATTATAAAGTGTTCCGTAAAGCTGCTTTCCTGTATACAGCACAAACGGTAAGCCTGGAATATACTAGCTGCAAAGGTCATAAGCTTGAATCCTACCAAAAAGACGGACATTTATTCATTGCCAACTGGCAGGGGTCGGCAACATGATGTAGCCGCGACTGATATGTCCCTTGCGCAAAGCATGACGTAATGAATGCCGATACACGTTATGAACTGTCAGAGAAATTCAGAGAGACTCGAGATATCACGAAAAACCCAAATCAGGATAACGGCTTTAGGCGTTTTCGAAATCGAACACGGACCTCCAGAATAGAAGGGGAAAGTTATAACTAAATTATTAATAACTAGCCGTACCCGTGCGCTCCGCTGCACCCGTTAGAAATAAATATAAAGTAATTACATAATTAAAATAGGACATTTGATCCAGGGAACATTCGTGTTTGATAGAAGGATAAATCGTTTAATATGCTACTTAATTTAAATTGTATTTAAATAATTAAAATACGGTCATTTTGGTCCAGAGAGCACTCATTTGGTGCAATGACAATAATTCCTTTAACATGTTTCTTAATTGTTATTACATGCAACCATAGTTTAATGAAGATTGACATATCATTTAGATTTATTGTGTATACTTTATATTACTTGCTATATGTTTCCATTGAATTATGGTAATGACTTAATTTTAACCCTTGTTTTCTACGTCTTCAGTAAATGGCGCTTGGCCCACTATGGTTCTGAACCCTTCAAATAACTTAAATAGTGATACAGCATATATAGTGATATGTAATTATATTTCTTTCTTTCGAAAATGTAAGAACTCACTATCTCCTATGTACCATTGCCATGGAATGAATAAATGTATTTTTTCTTCCTACTCAAAAACTTTATATTTTGCACATAGGAGTTATTGCAGGAACAACAACGCTATGATCTGAAGAGGCGGTGAAAATGTATTTTATTGTCATTTTAAAAGTCTTGTATATCCTTTAATCTATATTATTTCATACAAACACAGAAACATACTCTGTAGGCTATGTTTAATAGCTTTCGTTTGTTGTTATCCAAGGCCCCTTATAGATGAAGTCATTTGTTTTTTAATTCATCACAGCGCCTTAGATGGCGTTGTTACATACATTTTAAAACTCATTTATCTCATGAAATATCAGTTCTATCAAAATTTTGCATGGGATAAAACTTATCGGAAATAATTAATAAAAAAACTTTTGTTATGTAACATTTTTCACGAAAATTAATAATAAGGGAGATATTTCGATTTATTTAATTCAAGCCTCCTTTTAACCCCCCTTTTAAATAAAGTATTTTGAATAATTATCACAGAGCCTGAAATCTAAGTTACAACAAACTTAATTTATATTCCAATTTTCGTATAAATCAGTTCAGCCATTATCGCGTGAAAAGGTAACAAACAGACAGACAGACAGACAGACAGACATTGTAAGGCATTGTAACTATCACTTGTATGCTGACGACCTTCAATGCTACATCTCTTCCCGCTTAGACCGAGTAAATGACGCTATAGATAAATTGAACGAAGACATTGACTCGGTTGTGACATGGACAAAGAAACTCCGTCTTAAAATCAATCCTGGAAAGACACAAGCAATTATATTAGGACACAAACGGCAAACCGACGCTGTAAAACACCTCGACATTTCCCCTGTTAAAGTAAGTACAGTGCATATCCCTTTCAGTTCTTCAGTAAAAAATCTTGGCATTCACATGGATAATAATCTCAACTGGGACATGCAAATCACAGAAACCTGCAGAAAAGTATATTCTATTATCCATGTGCTAAAAAGGATAAATGTTCATCTCCCCTCTTGCTTAAAAAAGTCCCTTGTGCAGACACTTGCATTTCCCTATTTTGACTATGCGGACATTTTACTGACTGACCTCTCCAGCGACAACAAAATGAAACTTCAACGTGCTCATAATTTGTGTGTACGTTTTGTAAGCAATGTTCGTAAATATGATCATATTACCCCATCCCTGGAAGCAATAGGTTGGCTTAAACTAGATAAGAAAAGAAATTTACATTCACTTCTCTTTCTCTTCGAAATCTTGAACTCTTCTATTCCTTCGTACCTGTCGTCTCGCTTCACTTACCTTTCTTCCCACCATAATCTGAACACACGCTCTCGTCATGAAACAATACTAACAATACCATCCCATCGCACCTCCTCATACTCATCTTCTTTCACAATAGCCCTGCCAAGACTCTGGAATTCGCTACCTGCTAGCATCAGGGACTGTCGAAATAAAATTGAATTCAAACGAAAACTTACTAGGCTCTTGGTCAGTAATTGATTACTTGTAAATAGTTTCTTTAATCTATCACAAAATATTTCAATATTCAGTAATTTCATCACTATACAATTTTGTTATTCTAGATTTAATTTGTAATTCAGTAAATATAAAATATTCTTTGTTTCTCTATGATAAATTATCTAGCTTTAATTATTCAGGTAATCTTTTCGTACTTTGATTTTATTGTAATTGTAAATTTAATACTAATTGTAATATTATTTGTAATTGTAATTGTAAATTTAATACTAACTTAATTGTAATTTTATTGTTGATATTGTAGTTGGAATCTCCTGGTAGAGGGGCAGAGAAGGCCTGACGGCCTTATCTCTACCAGGTTAAATAAATAAATACTACTAATACTACATACAAACAAAAATGTCAAAAAAGCGATTTTCGGTTTCAGGGTGGTTAATTATATATGTTAGGACCAATTATTTTTGGAAAATCGAAAATTACCAGAAAAATTTCGGCTACAGATTTATTATTAGTATAGATTTTTAATACATAATATTTTCTTCCGTTATTCTTCGAAACAAATAGTAAGAATAAAAACATTCGAGATTTATATAAGGGTATAAAGGAATTTAAGAACGGATATCAGCCAAGGGTAAACGTGATCAAGGATGAGAATGGTGACTTGCTTGCAGACTCTCCATCAATCCTAAACAGATGGAAAAACTATTTTGCGCAACTACTAAATGTACATAGGCCAAATAGAAATGATCGGGACGAAATTGAAATACAAACTGCTGAGCCATTTATACCCGAACCCACGCTTTCAGAAGTCGAAATTGCGATAGAAAATCTGAAAAAGTACAAGTCTCCAGGTATCGATCAAATTCCAGCAGAATTAATACAAGAGGGTGGAAGTGCATTATATAGCGAAATTTATAAACTTGTACTTGCTATTTGGGAAAAGGAAATTGTACCAGAACAATGGAAGGAGTCCATAATTGTACCTATTTTTAAAAAGGGGGACAAAACCAACTGTGGTAACTTTCGAGGAATATCACTTTTGTTGACGTCGTACAAAATTTTGTCCAATATTCTTTTGAGGAGATTAACTCCGTACGTAGATGAAATTATTGGGGATCATCAGTGCGGTTTTCGGCGTAATAGATCGACTATTGATCAGATTTTTTGTATTCGGCAGATAATGGAGAAAAAATGGGAGTATAAGGGTACAGTACATCAGTTATTCATAGATTTCAAAAAGGCATATGACTCGGTTAAGAGGGAAGTATTATATGATATTCTTATTGAATTTGGTATTCCCAAGAAACTAGTTCGATTAATTAAAATGTGTCTCAGTGAAACATACAGCAGAGTCCGTATAGGTCAGTTTCTATCTGATGCTTTTCCAATTCACTGCGGGCTAAAGCAGGGAGATGCACTATCACCTTTACTTTTTAACTTCGCTTTAGAATATGCCATTAGGAAAGTTCAGGATAACAGGCAGGGTTTGGAATTGAACGGGCTACATCAGCTTCTTGTCTATGCAGATGACGTGAATATGTTAGGAGAAAATAC
The DNA here is from genome assembly GCF_040183065.1 of Periplaneta americana. Taxonomy (NCBI): domain Eukaryota; kingdom Metazoa; phylum Arthropoda; class Insecta; order Blattodea; family Blattidae; genus Periplaneta; species Periplaneta americana. The sequence goes on along the minus strand of NC_091118.1, from coordinate 178,133,806 downwards.
ACAAACGGTTAGGGAAAACACGGAAATTTTACTTGAAGCAAGTAAAGCGATCGGTTTGGAAGTAAATCCCGAAAAGACAAAGTATATGATTATGTCTCGTGACGGGAATATTGTACGAAATGGAAATATAAATATTGGAGATTTATCCTTCGAAGAGGTGGAAAAATTCAAATATCTTGGAGCAACAGTAACAAATATAAATGACACTCGGGAGGAAATTAAACGCAGAATAAATATGGGAAATGCGTGTTATTATTCGGTTGAGAAGCTCTTATCATCCAGTCTACTGTCCAAAAATCTGAAAGTTAGAATTTATAAAACAGTTATATTACCGGTTCTTCTATATGGCTGTGAAACTTGGACTCTCACTCTGAGAGAGGAACATAGGTTAAGGGTTTTTGAGAATAAGGTGCTTAGGAAAATATTTGGGGCTAAGCGGGATGAAGTTACAGGAGAATGGAGAAAGTTACACAACACAGAACTGCACGCATTGTATTCTTCACCTGACATAATTAGGAACTTTAAATCCAAACGTTTGAGATGGGCAGGGCATGTAGCACGTATGGGCGAATCCAGAAATGCATATAGAGTGTTAGTTGGGAGACCGGAGGGAAAAAGACCTTTAGGGAGGCCGAGACGTAGATGGGAGGATAATATTAAAATGGATTTGAGGGAGGTGGGGTATGATGATAGAGACTGGCTTAATCTTGCACAGGATAGGGACCGATTGCGGGCTTATGTGAGGGCGGCAATGAACCTTCGGGTTCCTTAAAAGCCATTTGTAAGTAAGTAAGTAAGTATTCTTCGTTTTCTTACATCGCACGGCCATAGGGTTGCAATGCGCTAAACTTTCGTCAGCTAGCATATCCAATGAGAAGCGAGCACTACAGTGTTGGCAGGCAATATTCACCATACACATTTCCTGCCATACAGTCTACAGTCATCATCATCATTATCTTATTTTTCTTCCCTTTTGCAGTTTTGTATCATTACATGCAGTAGGTCTCCTTAAATTCCTCCTTCTTTGTGATTGGTAATGTAGTGCTTTTAAAGATAACCATTTCCCTAGTATTCTTAGAACATGTTGATTCCATTTAAATTATATTTTTGAATGTCATGTGTCGTTCTTTCAACTTTCCATTGATTTCGCAGATCTTCTTTTTCCATTCTCTCTCTTAACTTTATACCACTTAAGGATATCAGGAACATCATTTGCGATCTCCCCATCATTTTGACGAAATGTCCTGCATTCACTACCCTTTTAGGAGAGCTGGTTTTAAAATTATGTTGCGAAATCTAATTCAGACGTCTATTTTCATTTGTTTACTAACATATCTTTTCAAATTTCCATTTCATTTGTTGCAATTCAATATATGAAAATTTGCGTGAATAAAGACGACTATTTTCCTTTGACCAAAAGAGCAGGAAGGTTAAAGTAGGTTAGATTCAAGAGTAGGCCTAGTTAAGTGACGAAGCGAGATTCATAACTGGGCTACAGTGGTTATAACACATTATACATTCCCTACATAGGGGTGTGACTTTTCGGTATTAATGATATACGCGAAATGTGTTTAAAACTTAATTTTATGCATGGAAAATGCAAATCTCTTAATGAAAGTCCAAAATTAAATCAAATGTATCCGCCAATTTTCGCGAAATTGGTAGAAATTCACGAAATTATTTTATAATCACGATATTTTCAACAAAAACAGATTTTATGGAGAATTAGCACGAAAGATAACTCTTTATTCCAAATAAATCGTGAACATTTTCGTTATAAAATATAAATGAACATATTCACATATATTATTTGATCGTTCTGCATTACATGATAACGATGTAGCCTACGCACAGCTTCAAGAACTATTTCTAGCGAGCAGCGGAAGCAGACAACGGTCATTTCTATTTCTCGCAACAACTATCTTCGTGAGACCAATTTTTTTAGTTGATCATTTAACGACTCTGTATTAAACGTCGATGGGATTGGTAATATCGAGATGATATTTGGCGAGATGAGGCCGATTATTCGTCATAGATTATTTGACATTTGTCTTACGGCTGGAGAGAACCTCGAAAAAACCCAACCAGGTAATCAGCCCTAGGGGAATCGAACCCACTCCCAAGCGAAATTCTGGATCAACAGGCAAGCACCTCCGCCGACTGAGCTACGCCGGTGGCCCCGTGAGATCCAGACGGTAGTGCCGTCACCCTCTCACAGTAGAATAAATAGAATTATGAATTTAATTAATGATGCAAACAATTTTCTGTTAGTTTCTAAAGGGATTATTTGAATAAAAACTTAAATATATATAACCTTCTTTAGTGTGCGAAATATGTAGGTATGCAATTGCTTGTTTTTTTTTTACGAAATAGGCCTATTCACCAAAATTAAACCTTTTTAATCATTGAAATCAGGGTAAAATAATCACCATAAAATCACATTCGTAATTCTACATTATTTTTTCAGTAATCAGTACCCACCACATCGTTATTTGACTTCCTACTCATTTCCAACTTACGCTATATAGAAACGCAATTCTCATTGTTGACAACAATGGTACAATTTTCAAACGTTGGCAACATTACTTCTACGACTTCCGCAGACTAGAGACAGCTCTAATAGAACGCATCTCACGAAGTCAATCAGAACTCTTAACGGATGATCGTCCATGTCAGGGTTGCCAGATTTGGTGATTTATCGCAAGTTAGGTTACATAAGAGGGACAATCGGCGAGTAATAAAGTTGTCAAGTCATCGAGTCGCTCTTTAGACTACCTCAAAAATCTAAAGGGCGATTTAGGCTACATTTGATTTCTTTTTACATATACACAATGTACAGTATTTAGTCCTGACAGTTGCCAGAGATATGCGCCTGGGTCAGGCAAGTACATTTAGTTACGCCAAGGGGTGTTTGGGTTAGTCAATCGTTTGCCTTCGGAGCGATCGGATGTCATGCGTGCGGTAGAGCTGTATGTTTCTAGTACAGTTAAGCTGTACTGCATTCCTTTACCGGCCGCTCGTCCTTATCTCTACTCCGGAGTTCTCCCCACAACCCCTATTACTTCCCCTCTTTCGCGTCGCTGAGCTGTCAGGACTAAATACACGGTCTGTATTCTTACGTTTTTAGACTGTTCTTTTGTTGAATGTATATTTACAACGTGGTTTGAATTCTCTTCATCTATGTATTCTATGACCAACATCTTGCCACGTATCTTGCATTATGACGTCATAATGTCATAAGGCCACAAAATACATCGTTATCGTTCGCGTTTCGTTTGTTTTTATTACGGTAGTCTATTATTATTCTGCTAGTACTAACTGATAATAATGTGACAGCGACGTGAGATTCGAACTCACGACCAGCGTCCCGCGAGAGAGAGCATATCGCGCGGGCTTCATGAAGCATGAGGGACGGCGCGCGGCGGAGAGGGGAAAGGCCCACGCGACGAGGGGAGAGTGCACGCGCAACTGCTGCATGCGGAGTAAGGGGGAATGGACCTTCCCGACCCTTCCAGAAGTGCGTCGAAGTGGAGATATCCAGATAATTCTCTACACACCTGTAGAAATTTCTCGCAACTATGATTTTTCTATAAAAGAAGAAGCGCCAGCGAACTCGAGCAGTTTTTCAGTTATTCAGTCAGTGAGTAAGCCAGAGCAAACTTTTGGGTTTTGGGACTTTTTGAACAATTAAAGCTATTTTTATGGGGAAAGGAAATTGTTTTAAGAAAGTCCATTAGACTGAGAACGAGTAAGAAAAAAGTGGTTTACATTTTTTTTTTCAAAATGGCGGCTAGAAAAAATTCTCAAACCTTAGCATGGCCATACCAGGGACACTTACCTTACATGTATTCTGTGCTCGGATATTAGCTTCTTTAATTACGCTCTAAGAAGACGAAGCGCAACCATTTTTGAGTACTATTTCAGTATATCTTCATCACATGGAAATAAGTCTCTTCACACCTTGTGCGTAATGTTTGCTTCACAACAATGTCAAATGGAAAGTCATTCTACCAGGGTGCGAATTAACGGGGGGCATGGGAGGATTTTCCCCCTGTCGGAAACTTATCCCCTCTCATAAATTCATATTAACATCCCTGCCAGGAATAACTTCTATTTCCCCCACACACAAAATATAATTGTTTTAATACAAGTGTATTTTATAAAGTATAAAGTAAGCAAAGAAAATAATATTGATGTATTATCATCACCGGCAAGCTGACAACAATCATTAACTTAGGAATTACACATCTAATCTTAAGCCTGCTCATGGATATAATTATTATTATGATCAAGATGCAAGACAAGCAACTCAGTGCGACCAAGCGTTGAGCCGTATCGAATGACGACAATTAATTTATGTATGGTATTCTTTATCTAGGAATCTACCCCGTCATCAGAAGTCTTAATTCGCACCCTGCATTCTACTATTGAAAAGCTTTTTTCTAAAGAACGAATGCATCGGTTCAGAACTTTCCGGCAACCGTATATTCCAGGCTGACAGTTGAGTGCAGTATCAACAATGGAGCTGCACTCTGTTTCGATATATGAGACCGCCGGATCGATCTGCGACAACTCGTTAACAGCCTCCGAGGATTCGCTTTGTTTGTTGTCCGCTTCCCCTCATATAGCTTAAAAGGACTTTATACTTCAGGCATCCCGAATCATTCAAGTATATTTCAACGATAAGATTAGTCAATTCCTCACTTGCCTTCACTGTTACAAGATCGACCTGGTGATTAAACTTGTCTTCACTTCGTCGTAATGTTCATGTTTCTGCCCCATACAATGCAATGGCAAAGGAAGCTTTTAATAGAAAAAGAGCATGTTCTGCGGACCTCTGAAAAAAGAACTACGGAAGAGACTAGTGAAGTGCTTTGTATGGAGTGGGGCATTGTATGGGGCAGAAACATGGACATTACGACGAAGTGAAGAAAAGCGAATAGAAGGACTTGAAATGTGGATATGGAGAAGAATGGAACGTGTGAAGTGGACAGACAGAATAAGAAATGAAGCTGTGTTGGAAAGAGAGGGTGAAGAAATGATGATGCTGAAACTGATCAGGAAGAGGAAAAGGAATTGGTTGGGTCACTGACTGAGAAGAAACTGCTTACTGAAGGATGCACTGGAAGGAATGTGAACAGGAGAAGAGTTCGGGGCAGAAGAAGATATCAGACGACAGCGTACAGACATGGGATTTGGACAGTCATCTTCAACAAAAATAGCTCTTTCTCATGACATTATCAAAAAAGTCTTATATGTAATAAATTTTGTGCGCGTAAAGAAATAAATAAAAAAAGAAGCTAGTTCGGTCATTAACTAGGCAACGTTGCAGCGATCTCGTGGCTGACTGCAGAATAGCGACTGCGTCTAGCGCCGCCTTATGTTCATAGTTGTTCTGTGTTCACTATAGTCAGCGATATATGCAATGGAGGGGAAAGAAATTGGCCATCCTACCCCATTATCTCCCGGCTTAGTTGTCTCACGAGTGATAGCTTATTGGTGTCACTTATGATGTTCAAACCGTCTTCGGACTGTTGGCTAAATAATAATAATAATTAAGGAGCGGATTTTTTATGTAATTAAATATTATTTTTGCGTGTGATAAAACACAATTAACAAAGTTAAAAATTCCGAACATGAAGTTGCAAGTTTAAAACCCGAATTTTATTTCACATAAAAACGCATATTTTCACAAAAAATTATGTAAATACATATTTTTAGGAAATCTATTATAAACACATAAATCTTGGAGTTTTTTACTTAAATAATTTTTTTACAAGAACATTTAAACATTTTAAAACTAAATCAATTATGTCACTCAGAAGTACGTTATCTTTTTAAGAATTCTTGGTTGCTTCGTGTTTCTAAGCGCTATGTGGTGTATCCATGATCCATTTTTGTGATAGTATCGCCTCAAGTTCTGAGAACTGCTAGGCAGCATATCAGTGTTGTTATTATTAGAGAATAAATTAACGTGGACAAGGAGGAGAGATCTTGCAACACATAATTAGGAATGTTTATTGTTGCTGAAGATGATTTCATTCCACGCTTTGTTTGTGAAACACAACAGATAAGAGCTCAGGTATGAACATTATTTAATTTAAACAAATCTCTCTCCTCTCGCTCATGTCCATCAAGTAAGTCTATACGTCTTGTTGTGATTCCCTGTTATCGGGCTTCGTCAAGATATACTGGAAAGATGGATGTTTAAAAAACGATATGGCTTTCCTATTAGCAAATCTAAGCTTTTTGTGTGACGCCATAAAAAAACCCGAAACATCCAAAAACCTGTTGTCTGAAACAGGGAGGTGGGTACTGTGAAAATTAAACTAGACTCGCTACCAGGTCCAGAAGTACAAGTATTAAGGGACAAATTCAAGAATGTGTTTGGGAAAAACAGTGGATATAAAAAAAGTGTAAAGTTGCTCAAGTATTGAAGGTATTGCCTGTAGGTGAAATTGACGGTGTTTGTGTTTGTGACATTTCTCTCTTTAAATATGCACTTCTGTCGTCCTGTGATGTGGAAAGATCGTTTTCACAGTATAAATCGTTGTTCAGAGATAATCGGCATGCATTTGTGATGGAGAATTTGAATGACCCTTGTTGTTCACTGCAATTCTCGGCCAACTACTAGCACTCAAGTGTGGTTGGTGAGTAACTAGTAACATTTTTTTTTTTCCGAGCTAAGTAAGGTATTTTCGTCATATTTATAAAAAATATTTTTTTTTTTTATTTTTAGCAGATATTTTCATACTTTTTAGCACATAAAAATAAATATATTTGAATTTTTTAGCACATAAAAATCCGCTTTCTAATAATGATAATAATAATAATAATAATAATAATAATAATAATAATAATAATAATAGAGTAATATATTTTACATAAATGGTTTCCATTCCTTTTGGAATAACATTGTAGTTTTTTGTTACATAAATCTTTGATTTTGAACAAAATCCAGCATTTCATAAATGTCTCAATTTATGAATAAAAATAATATTGTAGTTGAGAGAACGTCATTCCTTCAAGTAACTATAATTCCCGTTTCTTTGATGAGAAACCGCCATTTGCAAAAGGAATGGACAGCCCCACTATAATGTCCATAGAGAGAAAATTTTCGCGTGTTTGTCTTCCCCACCCCCCGCCATTTTACTTTACCAGGAAGCAGACAAATGCAATTTGAAAAGCGTACAACGTTTCAACGGCATTATATTTTTTTCACACTCAATAACCAAGCGCTGATGTTGACAGACGGTATACATACTAATGTTTACTGAATATTTGAAATCCCGTGCTCCACATTTGCCTATCTGGTATTGACAATGCTTATTGCGGGGTCAGTTATTAGACACGTTAGCAACCGCATGAGGGATGTACAAATTAATTCATAACCATTTTATGCAAGAATATTTTGACAATTTTCTTTCAGATAAAAAAACTTTTCTCTGGCCTTTGACGTGAAACGTCTATGTTCGAGCTACAAATGAGAAAAACTGTAACGATTTGATATGAGTGGCTTACTCTGACGTCACTCGTCAAAACAGAAGCCTAATATGAACTTTATGTCTCGTGGTCTTTCACACGGTCTGTTTCTCTCTCCATTCTCTTTTACTATGCCTCGAACTTTCCTAGAATCATCTCACAGCTTATTGAATAGTCTCCTAAATTGTGACAACTCATCCTGCCTGTGGTTTCCTAAGGCGCTAAGACAAATGTCGAGATGAATCCTAAAAAGAATGAGTCACTGTTCTACATATTTCTCCCACACATATTTCGGCACTTTTTAAAACTTAAAACATTCTGAAATCGGAAATTGCTTTCGAATATTGCCTTTGGTGCTCTGAGGCGAGCTTACTCGAGAGTCACTAACACAGCGCAAGGGTTTGGATCCCATCTCTTGCGAGGACTGTGGCGCCCACGTTCCACGCTCCATATACAGGCATTTAACATATTCGGCCATCCTGATCTCTTGCTGTTCTGTCATGCTTCTCCCCTCCTCATGTGGTAACTATTAGATTACTTCCATTTTTTACTTTTCCCTTCAAAATTCTGTAATGTCACTTCATATGCAACGGCGAACATCGGAGTGAGACAAGTAGTCAACAGGCTTGGAGCTCACACAGTCACTTTCTCTCAGCCCGAATTTCCCTTGCAAGAACGCATTTTCACGTACCTTTTAAGTGCTTCTCCTCCCATTCATTTATTCATTAATTGTTTTCTATTGCCTTCGGCGGTGCTTCTTTCCTCCACCGGCTTCACGATTGGAGGGGGATGCTATGGAATGCCGCGATAGTATACTATCTTTGCTGTGCGAATAAAATCTCGAAATAATTATCATGACAGGAAACATTCGTTAAGCTCAATAAAATTATCAGAAAACTATCAACACTTGAGAGTTCGTTAAGAACCTGCTTTTCTCAAGGCACATTTCAGTGACCTTCCAAAATATATTGAGTACTTGGAATCTTCGTCGCTACAACTGAAAGATGCAATTGGTGTCATTGACTCGTTTCTACAGAAACAAGTACCAGAACCCGTGAGTGAAGTCGTCACATTAAAACTGAAGTATTGCAGAGGAATCCAGGGTTTGAAAAAATTAAAAATACGTGTTCCATTCTCCAGGGGGAAAGCTTCAATTGTCAGTTACCGTGGGTACCTGCTGCAGTGGCAGCGATGAAATTTGCACCTGTGACGTCATGTGCTGCCAAAAAGAATCTTTCCGACCTTCGGATGTATTTTGAGAAACAATAGAAAAATCTTCTCAATCGAGAATCTTGAAAAGTATTCGGTCATATATTGCAACCAGGAACAGTACCGGTAAATAATATCGGTTTGTTTGTTTGTTACTTTTTAAAATAATTCTTGATCAAGTTTGAACAAATTTAATTCAAAAGTTGTGTGTGTAATGTACAGACGTGGACAAATTATTAGACTAAAACGTTTTTCTTGGAAACATAATATAATTCGTCATATCAACTATCAGTATAAGTCACAGCGTCTCTATTGTTGTAAATATGATTATTTACATCTTCTGGTATGTTTTTCCAATGGTTAAGTATATTTTGTCTGGCTGTGTTGATATTACTGGTGTTTTAATTATATACTGCAGAAGATATTCAACAGTCTGTTCTCCCATGGCCTGCAAGAAGACCGGACATGAACGAAATTGAAAGTCTGTGATCTATACTGAAGAAGAAAGTGAACAAAAAGGGCTTAAAACAAAACATGGGCTCATTTAAGCACTGTCTGATATCTGGGTAAATGATGCTGATATTCAAAGAAAGTGTCAAACTTTGGTTTCCAGCATCCCTGACAAAATCAACGTGTTAATAAAGTATAAGGGAATGTTCACAAAATATTAGTAACCTCCGGACTCAATTTTCTGTTCATTATTTCTGTGTATAATATATTTTTGTTCATTATTTCTGCCGATAAATACAGCTTTGTTGCACATAAAATTAATTTAGTCTAATAATTTGTCCACGTCTGTACCTTTTATCTATTGAAAAATTGAAATTTATATAGTTATATCAAGGCAAATTATATTGCATAAAATGTTAATTTTTACAAACTACAAAAAATGTCAAAGGGGAAGGAGCAAAAATTTCGAATTTTATAAATTTTGATAAATAGTTTGGTTCTTGAAAAAGTCTTTTTCGTGATCCATGTTGCCTTAATAAATATATAATATATATATTTTTTTAAAGAATAACTGTAAAGATACATTTTTAACGCTCTGGCAGTTTTTGCGACCCCTTTCACAGGTTGGACATAAATCTTAAAAACCTATTTCACTTATTTCAAAAACCTTAAGTCGTCTTTCTAAAAACCTAAAAATATGGTCCCTACACATTACAGAACAACTCTGGGGTCTCAAAAGACCCTACGTGCCCGTCGGAGGGTTAAGTAACTTTCAGAGAGACCATTGTTTTATAATAATAATAATAATAATAATAATAATAATAATAATGATAATAATAATGAGTGAAATTAAGAATTAAAAGCTCTGACCTAAATGACCATTGGCGAGTATTAGTGTGGAACGGAGCAAAGTAACATTATTATTGGTATTAAGTTAGGACAGACTTTCATTAATGCATGGGGGCACGTAATGAAAGAAAAAGGGTGAGGTCATCGATTTAATTACTCAGTGTACACATTAACAGCTTGGCTATTTGTGTGATATGTTGCGTAACTTTTGCTTTGATGTTTACGCCTTTGATTAAATAATTCTGCTGAGTGTCTACAACAAGTGTAATTTTCATAAAAAGAGAAAGCTCTGTTTGTGATGAAGTGGAAAGCTTCAAAGACTTCGACACTCTTACTGGTTCCGTGTTCGTGGTCATAGGGAGTGATGGGTAAATTCCTGGAAATTTGTCGTCGAGAATATTTCAGGGAATATTCCCCGAAAAATTTATTTCACTAAAATGGAAAAGATTGTTAAAATTAAGCGGCATTATTGAAATCACACTGAATCATCTTTGAACTACAGATTCTTTTGCATGTGTAAAACACAAGGAAAAATATGGACACAAACGTCTTAAGTTTATTTAATAATTTAACTATTTAACCAATTATTCCGACTTTAATGATTTCCAAATTTAATAAATATATAAATATACTCGTACATTACTAAAATATTATCAACAGTAATCTCACTAGAGGTTTTGATTTATCTAGAGAAAATCAAAACTCGAGTGGGATTTAATTGACTATTACACGATTAGAAGAAAATACATAAAGATTATACAGTAAGTAACGAAGTACTCCAATACAATAAAATATTAATTGACTTACGAAAATACAACTGTCTTCAAATGTATTATTGTACTATTTCAACATTACAAATATTACGCTAGATGTATGCTAGATGGCAGTAGTGTGTTATGATTAGCTCTTCATTGAACTCTGTAGACGATTACTAGCAATGCCTTCTCGATCTAGTCAAGAAGGCTTTGTTGATTCAGTTTCATTCTTATTCAAACAGTTGCATTCCACTTCAATTATCCGAATCCCAGTAATCAACGTCACTTGACAGTTGATTTTCAATAAATCTTAATATTAAACAATCTCTGATACGTGACTATCCATAATATCATATAGCAGAAGCTATAACATAACCTAAATAATATATACAAGTGTTAGAAAAGTTTTAATTAACGACGATGACATAAAAAACATGAAACATTTTAAAAGGAATAATTATTGAATGTACAATTTTCAAATTTGAATGTTTTAGTGGTTGGTGGTTCAGTTGATGTTATATTGGACGTGTGCGTAAAAGAAGTGGAACTCGTTGATGTAGGCCTACATGGTGTATTCCTCAACTTATTCAGGATTTCCTAATGGTGCTCTTCATTAATTTGTAAATAGGATTTCACGGAAGATACATAGGTATGACCAGTGATCTTTATTAATTCTTGTTCTTGAATGTCAATGCGAGTCATATTTGAAACTGCTGTGCATCGACTGGAGTGGTTTGTAATTTTCTGTTTTTTTTTTTTTTTTTTTGACGTCCAGACCAGCGCAGTTTGAAATGTTGGCAAACAAAGAAACAAATGCTAGGGACGCGATAAAATTAAACAAATGCTAGGGACGCGATAAAATTGTGCGATAAGTAGCCATGATTGGTTGAAATACGTCCTTTCGTACCGTTTTATTGGTCAAAAGTAGTATGACGTAGTAAAAGTGTAATAGTCATAAAAATCATCAGAAATATAAAGAACAACATGTTTATTCTACCAGAAGAAATTTGACATGTCCTTCAGCTGAATCTAAATGTTACACAGCCATTGGAAAACATCATAGCCAGAGTTACGGGCCAAGGTTATACAAAATTCTGTTTTCATAATAAATTCTGACCTAGGTTATTTTGATTTTAATAAATTTAAGAATAAAATTTAGCAAATTATCAAATATTCATGTCCCTTTTGTCTTCTTCTTATATTCAGTATACAGTACTTGTTCATTCCAACTTACTGTATATTCTGTTCTTGACTTGATTCTCTATTTTTATCTTCGTAACTATCCTGTTTTGTAATAATTGCATTGGTTTTGTAATTTTATTGAATTATTGTTATGTTCTTTAGTACAAAATAGTTATTTATAGGAAATGCCCCCGAACACGGCTTTGCTCAAACAGGTGTGCACTACGTCAACAATATGTATTTATTTTGTATTGCATGTAGCAATAAGTACAAAATAGTTCATAAAAATGTCCCTTCTTCAATTGATCAGCAATAAAATTTTATTGTTTTTTCAGATTGGAGTCAAAATACACAGAGTAATACATGAAACATAATACAGAGGTCATATTAAAAGACTCTTCGACAATAATAAACATGGTCACTAAAAGTGAAAATTATAAAATATCAAATTGTGTAGGGGATAGACTCGTGGGTTTTAGTTCGAACTTAGGGTTAAGATACAAATTAGATTTACTTTAAATGTTATTTTAAGTGATTGTGCTTAATTTATTTTAGAATGCTCCCTGTTGCTGCTATTATTATTATTATTATTATTATTATTATTATTATTATTATTATTATTATTATTATTAATTGTATTTTTTATTAATTGTGTTTATTATTAATTGACATTATTGAGTGTAATTAGTTACCACTGCCAATGGGTATATACCCATTTGCGGTGTGAATAAATACATACATATCACAGGAGCAAATCTTGAGGTAGATTTTGCAGAAGACGGAGAGAACTAGATTTTTTTTATCAACATCATAATGTAAAGCATCAGCTACTTTATGAAGAGATCCATATAATTGTTTCTCTAAGCATTCAGCATTCTCTGTATTCAGAAACATATATTTCCATTAAAAGCCATGGCTTTGGTTTCCTTGTGAGAAACTTTACGATTACTATTTATTAAAACAACCACATGGCTTATTTAAATAGAAAAGTGCACGTTGTAATTTAGCTTCGTCTTCCTATACTAGACTCAAATGATCAGCATATAAAAGTAAGTTCAGATAACATATTGTAATCCTTAACTTAGTGTCAATTTCTTCGACTCATTCACGTACATTATATATAAAGCAGTGTCGAAGATAAACTACAACCCTGTTCAACACTCCTTTTCGTTTTCTTTTGTTATTTAACGACGTCGTATCAACTATTAAGTTATTTAGCGTGTATGGGATTGATGATAGCGAGATAATATTTGGCGATATGAGGCTGAGGATTCGCCATAGATTATCTGACATTTGCCTTACGTTGGAGAAAACCTCGGAAAAAACCAACCAGATATAATCAGCCCAAGCGGGAATCGAACCTACGTCCGAGCGCAACTCCGCATCAATAGGCAAGCGTCTTAGTCGACTGAGCTACGCCGGTGGCTAACATCTCTTTTCGTTAAAAGAAATGTAAGAAGATAAAAACACTTTTTGTGATAGGCCTACTCGTCTTATTTTTCACCATCTTTTCTTTATATTTGTTTCAACATCATCTTGTGAAATTGTTTAACATCTATTCCAACAGCGTTGAAAAGATAGCCTATATTGTATCGACAATGCAGTTCTGGAAATCAGGTAAAATTCACACACATTATAGTCTTCTACTCTTTTGGGACCGTTAGGCTCTGACAATTGCAAAAATGAAATTTCGAACCATAATTGCCTATCTATTGGTTCGAACAAAATTACATTATTGTTAAATCGCGAAGTACAACACATGACTGCGTTAATTTACAGCGAAAGTGAAAAACTCTACGGCAAATATAAAGTTAACCTATTCACTATTTAATATTTAATTCAATTTGTACCGCTATGTAATTCATTTCGTGTCAACTGTAACAAGTATGGGTAAATAATAATAATAATAATAATAATAATAATAATAATAATAATAATAATAATAATAATAATAATAATAATAATAATAATGATTTGGAATTCCTATGACGACGATAATAATAATAATAATAATAATAATAATAATAATAATAATAATAATAAATGACAGCTGTGAGCAGTATAGGATGATGATAAATGCAAACAAGACGAAGACCATGAGTGTCGGAAGAAAAATAAAGGAGGTAAACTTGCGAGGTAGAGTAAGTGGACAGCTTCAAATACTTGGGATGTACTATAAGCAGTAACATGAGCTGCAGCCAGGAAGACAAAGCAGGATAGCAATAGCAAAGAAAGCTTTTAATAGAAAAAGGAACATAATCTGCTCGCCTCAGGAAAAATAACTAAGGAAGAGACTAGTGAAGTGCTTTGTGTGGAGTGTGGCATTGTACGGAGCAGAAACCTGGACATTACGACGAAATGAAGAGAAACGAGTAGAAGCATTTGGAATGTGGATATGGAGAAGAATGGAGAGTGTGAAGTGGATAGACAGAATAAGAAGTGAAGTTGTGTTGGAGAGAGTGGGTGAAGAAAGAATGATGCTGAAACTGAAAGAAAAAAAGGAATTGATTGAGTCACTGGCTGAGAAGAAACTGCCTACTGAAGGATGCACTGGAAGGAATGGTGAACGGGAGAAGAGTTCGGGTCAGAAGAAGATATCAGATGACAGACGACATTAAGATATGTGGATCATACATGGAGACTAAGAGGAAGGCAGAAAATAGGAGAGATTGGAGAATGCTGAGTTTGCAGTGAAAGACCTGCCCATAGGCGGAACGCCTATGTATGTACGGAATAATAAAATCTCCTGTGGGTCCAAGTGTAATTATTTTATGGTGAACAAAGATGATACTTGATGGTAGGTTTTTACGGGTACTCCCGTTTCTCCTACCGCATTTCCACCATTTCTCCATCATCATGTGACGCTATGTAATAAGTCTCCCATACAATAGTACATCGAAGGCAGCGCTAAAGCGGCGTCAAAAAGAATTACAGATTCGGCGCGTCACTTCTAGATGGGGACGCTTGGATCAATGACACAGAGTCAGATACCCGACATTGAATAAAAATTACAAGACCATTGTTCCCCTCGAGGATGTTCGTCCTCAGTGATTCTGTGGTAAAGTTTCTTTCTGAGGGCGATGAAAAGTCATCAACATTGCTTCCTTCGGGAAGGAAGTAAAACTGAGGGTCTCGTGTCGTAGATTTATGGCACGTAAAAAGATTCCTGTTCCCGATAAAGGACTCGAAACAAAATTTATCCACGTAAAAATTTGGATGTAATGCAATGGCCCTTTTCAATGATCTGAGTGCGCCTGGGGTTGAAACAACGTCACCCTTGTATATTTTTTTTTTACCTTTGAATGATATATCTCATAGTAGTCTACTATTTTCTGAGAAGTAATTCTCTACAAATACATCATTAACAAGTAATAAATACCTTTCAATATACATTAGAGCTTCTATTATCGCAGTTAATTCGTTCTAAAAAAAGACTGCGACTATTGAATCATTTAAGCTTATAATATAGCGACAATTCGTTCTGAAAAGTAAAACTAGCCATATATTATAAAAACATTTTTCTTTAGATTACAACTTTAAACAAAACTCTTAAATCAAACAAATGCTATAAAACTCAATAACAACTGAATCATTGAAGTTCCTGTATAGCAACAATTCGTTCCGAAGAATAAAACATAGCCACATATTACAAAACATATTTCCTTTGGGTTATAACTTTAACACAACTATTCTATCAGTTACGGTACATTAAATGCTTTACGGGGCTGTAATAGAAATAATAAATGCTATAAAACTTAATAACCACAGAATCATATAAGTTCCTGCCATAACGATAGTTGTTCCGAAAAATAAAACGTAGCCACACATACACATCTTTCCTTTTAAGTTATACAGAGTGTTTAAAAAATACGGGGCATAATTTCAGGTAGACATGTAGACAATCAAAATAGTTCATTACAACATGTGTCCGGAAATGCTTCATTTACGAGTTATGGCCTTCACAACATTGAAATTCACCGGAACGTTTTTCTTTCCGCAGGTCGTTGCCGTCAAAGGAGACATTAAGAGGGCACTCTGACAGTTCATTCCGAGGCGAAGGTTACATTCAGTATTGTGTAGGCGTTAGACTGTGCGACATGTATTCAAATCAAGAGCTGGCAGAGATACACTTCATGTACGGTAAGGCGGACGGCAATGCTGCGCTGGCTCGTCGTTTGTACCAGGAGAGGTACCCACAGCGACAATGTCCAGATCGGAAGAAATTTGTACGTCTCCATTACCGTCTGTGCGAGTATGGAAAATTTAACTCTCCTGGTTTGGGAAGGGGACGACCAAGATCTACAACTCCAGAAGTACAGAAGTACACCTGATCTGAACCCTCTCGATTTCTACTTGTGGGGCCATTTAAAATCATTGGTTTATTCGTCTCCGGTGCCTGATTTGGAATCCCTTCGGAATCGAATTGTGGCATGTTCTGAGACATACGCAATACTCCTGGAGTTTGGGATCGTGTTCGCAGGTCAATGAGACATCGATGTGAGGTCTGTATTCAAGCAGGAGGTGGACATTTTGAACATCTTCTGTAATGATAACGACCTGCGGAAAGAAAAACGTTCCGGTGAATTTCAATGTTGTGAAGGCCTTAACTCGGAAATGAAGCATTTCCGGACACATGTTGCAATGAACTATTTTGATTGTCTACATGTGGGAAATACATACCTGAAATTATGCCCCGTATTTTTAAACACCCTGTACATATAAACAAAACTATTAAATCGATTATATTTATTGCATGATCTTAACAGAAAGACATAAATGTTATGAAACTCAATAAACATTGAATCATTTCAATTCCTGTCATAGCAACAATTCGTTCCAAAAAAATAAATATTATGGAGGGTTCCACGTTAACAAAAAAGCCTTGCCCAATACATTTGCAAGCTATGTGGTAGGTAGGCGTTTCTATGGCTACTGGTCATTTGATGGAATAACGTGAAATCCTCTACAGCCACATACAAGTTTATTTAAGTTATTTTTTTCTTGATATGAGGGAGGGAACATCCCACGCACTACGACCTGAGGTCTATTGTACACCCCCCTATGTGGGATGAGTTGCGCACCGACCTAGCCACTTGACCCCCTTAACGACCGGTCCCTACAGCCAACAGAGTCCATGTACCACTTCTGCTTCGGCAACCCCCCCCCCCCCAAGGCTCACTTAACGGTCCGAGGCGGAAGTCCCCCGCCCCGAAAAGGTCTGCTCCGGGTTCCGTTCCAGAAGCTATCCATCATCACATGAATACAATCCACGGAGGCCGGTCGAGAGAGCCAGCAGCTTCGGAGGGCCGCCTGTAGAGCGATCTGAAAAAGCAGAAACGGGATGATGAGGAAAGGATGATGGGGGAGGAAAGGAAGTGGCGAAGATGAGTGGGGTTCCAATCGCCTGATAAGTTACCTGATATTCATCCGTAGGAGTGAGGGAAAAAACCTGAAAAAACCTCACGCAGGCAACTCGTCCCGACCGGAAATCAAACCCGGGCCCGCTGGGTTCGGAGTTAGACTCGCTAATCCCTCAGCCACAATAGTACTTTGAACAGAACGTCTGCCGAGTTAGCTCTGTGGTAGCATGTCTCCCTCCGACTAGCCGGCCCAGGTTCGATTCCCGACAGAGTCAAATGTTCGTGTAGACGAATCTGGATGTATTGCGAGTGACGTACATTAATAAATAGGACGTTTTCAAAATGTAATCAGGTTTGATCCACCTCTGGCGGTTTAGAAGTTATGACTGTTCTTGTTTGCATACAAGTTCTTCTGTATCAAGAGGGCTAGACGAGTAGCTGGCAAGTCCCAGGGCTCGAAGCTTCAAGTCCTTCCTATATCAATATCGAAAATCAGTACTCCCCCCCCCCTCCAAGACTTCACCCCAGCGTACGTTTTACTATTGCAAATGATAGAGGAAATGAGAGGAATGTCGACAGTGTTGATAGTGCCAAAGAGAAAAATATGTGTACATCGAGAAAACCCTTTGCAACGTCTGTTTGTCCACCGCAAGTTTCATCACGGCCTAGCCAGGTATCGAACCCGGGCCATCTGGATGGAAGACCAGCGATCTAGCACTTGAGCCGTAAGTCGCAGCGACATTTTTGTGGACATAATAATGAACTGACTTGTTGCCAAGTATGCGTAAAATATAGACTGGAAAAGTAAAATAATTATATCATCGCCGTAATATCCATTTCATCTAGTTGATAAGGCTTGAAAGGCCTAATATAGGCCTGGTGGTTTCCAAACTTCATGTAGATACGATACGGCCCACTTTTGGGCGAGACTTCTATTTATAACCCACACAATCGTACCGGTACTTAATCCCTTTTCGAAAAACACAAATTCCTCTCAATTCCAAAACCAGAAGTCAGAATATGCAAACCTAATTTACAATAAAATTCACTTTAGCTTCTTAGACTGAGCTACCTTGCCGATTTTTTAACACTTAAACACTTTACGGACAGAATAATAAATGAAGCTGTGTTGAAAAGAGGGGGTGATGAAAGAATGATGCTGAAACTGATTAGAAGGAGGAAAATGAATAGGCTGGGTCACTGACTGAGAAGAAACTGTCTACTGGAGGATGCATTGGAAGGAATGGTGAACGGGAGAAGAGTTAGGGGCAGAAGAAGAAGGTATCAGATGATCGACGACATTAAGATATATGGATCTTATGCGGAAGGCAGAAAATTGGAAATATTGGAAAATGCTGGCTTTGTAGTGAAAGACCTGTTCTTAGGTAGAACACTACATATATCTGTATGTAAACACTTGAATAGTAGTTTACAATGTCAAGGTGTTAACATAATAACAGCCGGAGATAAAAATCGACGGATTTATAAGGGCACTTGATTTTTGGTCTCCATCACTTGACAAAAATAAATTTGATTCATTCCAGTGTATTAAAAATTCATGAAAAATTTATCTTCGTACTGTATGATAAGACAAATACTGAGTTTGTTTTTGTGGACATGTAATTAAATTTGTACAATAATTTTAAACAACAATTTTTTAGTAATTTTTGGGAGAGTCACAGGTGGATACTAATCCGGTTTCTGACAGTTGCATTCAACCGGTTGTAATTCCAAAAGCCGTAGACCAGTTGTGGATCAAAAGAATTCAAGAATATCTCGACCTTGTAAAAGAAGCACTTAAATTTTTTTATAGTATTTGGAAATTCGTATTTATGCAAATTAAGTTTCTGGTCTATAATTTCCATCAAAACAAAAACAAGAAATTGAAAATGATTACAGTTTTTGAACATAGAGTTCATACTTGAGAAGCTACTTTCTTGAAAAAACACACACATTTATCGCACAAATAATTTTTACTATATAGTAATTAGCATGGAGTGAAACTTGTTGCCCGATGAATCAGATTTACTGTCCTTGACTATAGGTACGGGTTTGTTTACTTGCGCATGTGTAGAGTCATGATCAGCGGTGGAGAAGGATAAATAGAGAGCACATATTTCCGCTTAATGACATGAAACGCAGAATGAATATAGAAATTTCTAATAATGTAGGGGAGTCGGTAGGCAAATTAATTAACCATTTCAGTTTGGACTTAAAGACTGAAATATAAATATTATTTAAGCGTGTATGTAAACTAGTAATTCAGAAAAATTGACAAATAGGAGTTACATGGTTCATACTCATTGTTCGCAAATTTAAATGACTTAATCAACCCAGCAAATATTGTACAGACTATTACACTCTTACTACGTCATACTACTTTTGACCAATAAAACGGTACGAAAGGACGTATTTCAACCAATCATGGCTGCTTATCGCACAATTTTATCGCGTCCCTAGCTTTTGTTTAATTTTATCGCGTCCCTAGCATTTGTTTAATTTTATCGCGTCCCTAGCATTTGTTTCTTTGCCAACATTTGAAACTGCGCTGGTCTGGACGTCAAAAAAATATATATATAAAATTACAAACCACTCCAGTCGATGCACAGCAGTTTCAAATATGACTCGCATTGGCATTCAAGAACAAGAATTAATAAAAATCACTGATCACACCTATGCATCTTCTGAAATCCTATTTACAAATAAATGAAGAGCACCATTCGGAAATCCTGAATAAGTTGAATACACCATGTAGGCCTAAATCAACGAGTTCCACTTCTATTACGCACACGTCCAATATAACATCAATTGAACCACCAACCACATTCAAATTTGAAAATTGTACATTCAATAATTATTCCTTTTAAAATTATTCATGTTTATTTTTTATGTCATCGTCGTTAATTAAAACTTTTCTAACACTTGTGTACAGTATATTAGTTAGGTTATGTTATAGCTTCTGCTATATGATATTATGGATAGTCACGTATCAGAGATCGTTTAATACTGAGATTTATTGAAAATCATCTGTCAAGTGACGTTGATTACTGGGATCCGGATGATTGAAGTGGAATGCAAATGTTTTAATAAAAACGAAACTGAATCAACAAAGCCTTCTTGACTAGTAACCGTCTACAGAGTTCAATGAAGATTCCATAGTTGGCACAACTGCCATCTAGCGTAATGGTGCAATAATACATTTGAAGACAGGTTTATTTTCGTAAGTCAATTAATATTTTATTGTACTGGAGTACTTTGTTACTTATAATCTTTATATACTTTCTTCTAATCGTGTAATAGTCAATTAAATCCCACTCGAGTTTTGATTTTCTCTAGATAAATCAAAACCTCTAGTGAGATTACTGTTGATAAAATGTTATCTATGTTAATGCACTCAGAGAAAGGGTTAAAACAAAGAGTTACTTTACGGAAGTAAAAAGTACTGATTGCAGTGTAGCATTTGTTGCTTTGAAAGAAATAGTTTTAAAACAATCATCCAACACTTTCAATGTTAAAGTTGACGTGATTGAGGCATTAAGAGCTCTCGTGTTGAATTATCCTGAATTTACACCTGCTGTGTTGAAATGTGTTTGGGTTCCTTGTGTATATGTTGAATAAATTGATGTGTGAAACCTTTTTTCATCATTATTTTAACGTGTAGTGCGTAATATAGTTATTTTTTCACGTAAAAATCTCTTTCCAATTTATACGAAATTACTGTGATTATCTTGCAACTAATTAGCGATAAAACGCGAAATATATTTTTATCACGATTTTTTCGAACTTAATACGGAATTCTGTGGTCTCTAGCGGATGATGTAACTTACTCATCGTGGTTGATAAAGCGTCGTAAGATAACCAATTAAAAAAAGTTACTCGTAAAGCAAGTAAACAGCGAGCAACTAAGGCATAGTAGTTCAACCTCGAACGACCGACGCCGCCTTCTATTGTACGCAGTAGAGGGGCTCTAGAACACAGTTAACCTGAAACCACTTGCCTCTCTCTCTCATCGGGCAACAAGTTTCGCTCCCTGATAATTACTTATTTGTTTTATTTTTATATTCAAATATAACATCGTTTTTCGTTTTATTTTGTAAATCATCTCGCGAACCTCTCTCAGCTCTTTAGACGAACCCCCATGGTGTCGCGACCCCCGCTTTGGGAACCACTGATCTAACAGAATACGCTGGCCTTCCTTTGCGGACTCGCTTCTACTAACCATGTTTCTGAAAATATGTTGAGCAATTACCCGTAGTTTCGAAACACTGGGAACTTTCCATTTCTGTTTCACCATTTGTTTGGAGTATCTAATAGCTGCACAGAACTCAACTACCGTTAAGAAATTCAAAACTCAGAACAATTTCATTCCCCTCCGTCTCCCCTCTACCCCTCCTCACTAATCCTCCTTCAGATGAAATCTCAAGTATATGAAACCAATAATATTGCAATTGCGCTATTTGAAATGCCTCTTTACGGTATCATATATACCTCTAATACGATTTTCGTAATTAAAATGCTGGGAAGGAAATTCAATTTGAAATGTCATTTTAAAACTCGATTTATTATAATGTAACAGCTTAAAATGTTTTTATCACTTGCATAATGATCATTCGAGAAGGTCAATATTTTAAGTTTTAATGTTCTTAATCCTGATTAGAGAAGGTCAATATTTTAAGTTTTAATGTTCTTAACCCTGATTAGAGGATCTAACTTTAATTGCGTTCAGATTGGCTCCTTGACTCGGTCTGACTTTTCGGGGATCGGACTCACTGGCCCTTTGTGCACCCTACACGGTTTCAGGTCATTACGCCTAAGGTCAGCAGGTCTAATGGACAGTAGGTCTAATAAAACATGCAGTGTAATAAAAAAATGTTCAATAATAACTCAATATCTAATGTCTAAATCAGGGCCGGGCATGAGAGCGGCTCAGTCTAGCCGGCCAGAGCTGCTCTCGCTCCTCAAGGCACTTCAATTCCAAGCCAGAGCAGAACGCTCACGCAGTGGCGGACTCACATTACAGCTACCTTCCCTGCATTAATACAACAAGAGCCACGGTTGTTCTAGTCATTCAGTCTGTCAGTACATAATAGTTTATAAGGATATTACATCAATCCATTGTACATTACAGAATTTATAACACTCTTATTAATTTAATGAAATAAACTTCGCTCTATGCACACACACAAATCATTAGGCTTATTTACATAACCCATACGCACATACTGCAATCTCCTCACCACGTTTCTACGAGACAGGCGTATGGCTTCCACTTCCTCTACTTGCTGTGGACAGAGTTCATCTGCCAATATAATTAAACATCGCTTGATGAATTCACCTTCGTTGAATGTTTTCAATTCCTTTGCAATTTCGTGGCAAATTTTGTAGCTAATTCTCATAGCCGATTCACTAAGTGCATTATTGTCATCCTGTTAATATATAATATAATGTAATATAATATAATATAATATAATATAATATAATATAATATAATATAATATAATGTGATGCGATGCGATATATGATATGATATAATATGATATGATACAAGATATGATATGACCATAAATTAATACAACTTAAAGAAAAAGTTTATCAGGTACATTATATTAGAGTTTCTATTCGATATTTATATTGCATTATAACTTATTATAGTACATTTAGTAATATATAATTTTAAATTATACAAATATTATGATATATCATAGCATAGTATATTACAGTTCATTATATATAATATGATATATTATATATCATAAACTTGTATAATTTTAAATTATATATTACTAAATGTATAATAACTTATAATGCAATGTAAATATCAAATAGATACTCTAATATAATGTACCTGAGAAACATTTTCTTTAAGTTGTATTAATTTATGGCGTTCATTACCAACATATTTGTCATATTCAGTAGCATGCTGTAAAGAATAATGTCGTTGGATATTGAACTTCTTAATCAGTTGGAGTGTTTCATGCCAAATTAAACACTTTGCTAATCCACTGCTCTCTACGAAAAAGAACTCCTCCTCCCATGATACATTAAAAGCACTGGGAGTAGCGGGACGCTTTAGTGTATGAGCGGAAGCTCCGTCTTCAAAGTTCGCCGTCATACTGCACAGTCACCACTGCACCGACACTGAATGACGTACAGTATGCATACGTCACACCGCTCGCGAGACCCGCTCTTTAAAGCACACAGCGCTCATTTCTCAGAATCACGTAATGTGCCCAGCCCTGGTCTAAATAAAATTTACGTCTAATGTGTAAATTTCTAAATAAAATGTATGTATATATCTCAAATAATTTTAACAACACTTACTAAAAAATTGATACTATTACGATAATGAATATACGTTTCCTTAGTAATAAGGTATCTTGTCAGTTTCAGAAAATGTTTAGCAAAATGAATACATATACTATTAATTCGCATAAAATAAAACAAATATTGTTCATAATAATTTCGACAAGTAGAGAGAATGGTAACACCAAATACCTTACTATAATAATACCGGACATCTAGCAGTTCTGCGCGCGAACGACGCTGGTGATGCTACCTAGGCGGCCGGTGTGGAGATACTCGCGAAACAAGCTGTAATCAACTGCAATGTATATTGTTGCTGGGCTAGTTAATAGTTTTATTAATTGGTGCTGTGTTAAAATATCAGGGTGTATATGTGCTGTTTATAATTGCTACAATTACAGCATTACAAATTGCTCCAAATCGTACTTTCGATTTGCGAGAGTTCATAAAAAGTGAATCAACAAAATTCTTTATTAGTCCTAATGCCTTTATCTCTGTGTTCATAGAACAATAAAAATTAGGTTTTTTATTTAGGCCTAATAAATGAATAGAAGTTAAAATAATATTGGAAATTTTAAGGTTTAGCAAATTAAGTTTTATTGTTGTCCACATGCCGTTACTAATTATTACAAGCATCAGATTACTACCAATTTTATCTTTGCAGCTGTCAGCAATGGGTATATAAAGCGTTATTGTAAATTCATTCTTAATGTCAGAATTAATTTTGTCTCACTAAAGCAAAGAAAAAATACGAAATATTTCTCATAATACGAGTATGCAGCTTTGATATAAAATAATGTTACATTAAATACGGTACTATTTAATTAATATTTGAATACCTCCCTCAAAGAAGGTTGTATATCATATGAAAAGGTATATGATATACAAACTTCTTTGAGGGAGGTCTTCATTTGTATTTGTGGACGTAATTCCACGCCGCTCCGCTACATGTCAAGTCCGTAATATTTCGCACTCACGTCAATGCTGCTAGTATACAGCTGTCCGGTATTATTATAGTAAGGTATTTGGTAACACATTGCCAGAAGTATAAAGATCGTGGAGAAATTGATCTATACTTGAGAACTTTAAGCTACAGTTTGAAATTCCATGCTGTACCGGAAGATGGAAATGAAGATTAATCTAGATTTTCAATGCTCAACTATTTCAACATAAGGTCTACTGTATTTTACTCCTGTGTTATAACTTATATGCCATAAACAATAATATACAGGTAACAGACGTATTACTGTAGGCGATGCCATAGTGAGGTTGAAACTTTGGCTCATGTCTTGGGTTCATGCTCATTTGGCGAAACTCTTCGTAACAGCAGACATCACAAAATCAGGTTTGTAATCGCAACATGCCTTAAGTCCAATGGCTACACTACCTATGAAGAAGTTCATGGAATAGCGGATATTGGAAGTCATCGGCGTATTGATATTATAACATTTAAACCTGGAGAGACAAAAGGTTATGTTCTGGACCCGACCATCAGATTCGAGACGCATCAGAATCAACCTGAGGAAGTTAATCTAGAGAAAAGGAGAATTCATGAACCCACTATCCCTTATTACAAAACATCATATAAACTCAGGGAGATAGAAGTCATCGGATTAATGGTGGGCGCTAGAGGGACCATAACAAAACAATTTGTGCCATTCTGTCATAAATTTGGAGTCCCAACAACAACAATTAAGGAAATTTCTATTATAGCTTTGAAGGGTTCTCTGCAGATTTTACGGCGACATTTGTACTTCAATTCAAATTAGAGTAGAATTTTCTCAGTCTATTTTTATCTGTATTTTTTTTTATAAATTATCATTATGTGAAATATTATCTACGGCAAATGTTTAGTTTCTTGTAAACAAATTTCTTGTAAGACATTTTAATGTCATTTTAAATATTACTGTTTAACATTCTTTGTCTTTGGCAACCTCACCAAGTTGAGGAAGATTAATAAATTTAAATTTGTATGCATAATAATATTAGACGTCATTGCAAGTTAGACTATGTAGTATTAGACATTTTTGTAAATTGTACTAGGTTGTATTAGACTTCGTTCCAAAGACAACATGTCATTAGACTTACAAAATTAGACCCTCTGTCATTAGGCTTAAAATCCTTAGAAGTACTAACCACAGTATGAAGAAGATAACTGTGTAATGACCTCTAACCCTTAAATTGGCAAAGCTTCGTATCTCACAATAGTTTATTAAACCTTGTCGGACCGTAAAGAAAACAACTATCGCAATGTCCATATTTTGTATGTTATACAATATTATAGCATTGTGAAATTTTAATTTTCCTACCAACTCAACATCAATACCAAGCTAAAAAACCTAAATGACCAGCACGTTAATGCTGTACGAGACTACGAAACTATAAGAACCCGTTGCTTGTCGGAATTGCAAGTGAGCAGAGATGAGGCTACAGGATCCGTGAAGCAATTAAGGCAACATCTTCGGTACCGTGAATTTAAAACCTGGTGTGCATACCCCCAGAAAGGAAAAGGAGTTGCATTGTTTGAAGAAGTACCTGCAGCCAACTCTGGATCATCAAGCATGACGGATTATCAAGTTCTGAATGGAGAGAAATGCTAAAAATGACTGCGATGGTGGCACCAGTACGTTCTCTCCCTGGTCGCTCTACAGGCACAACCCACTGTAGGCACTGCAGTGAGTATGAAACTTTACCACATGTGCTTGGGAGTTGCCTACAAGGAGAAGTACTCAAAATAAAACGTCACAACACCATACGTTCTATGATCGCAGATGCACTTCGATCCAAAAATCTAGACGTTCACGAGGAAGTTCATTGTATTGCTGATGGTGGAAGCAATCGTAGGATCGATATCATAGCTGTAAATAGGAATAAACAGACAGCCGAAATAATTGATCCTGCCATCAGATTTGAAATCTCAGCCACTCAATCATCTGAAGTGAACGAAGAGAAAAAGAAAATCTACGAGCCCACGATTCAGTACCTATCGGCGAAATACAACTTAGAAAAAATTACAGTTACCGGTCTTTTCTTCGGAGCGAGAGACACCATTCCGAAAGCCTTTGTAAAGTGGAGGGAAAAATACAAGCTGACGAGAGGTCTTCAAGATACCATCGTCACCACCATAATAAAATTTTCTGTAGCGATATTTCGTCAGCATCTTTATGGCGTACATTCAATTTAAATTACATTTGGTTCTATTTTTTTTTCTTATGTCTTAGTCACTTTTGTCTGAAACCTGTTCATATAATTTTTCATTTTAAATTTTATTGTGAGCTATTCTGTGTCGCAGGGCAAGCCCAAAATATTGGGTCAGACTACTAAATTAAATTAAATTGTACTATTAAAATTATAGCATATAGCCTATTATCCTGTTATATCCTATAGGATACTTTGTCAATTTAAGGGCTAATCCCCTACACATGCAATGGTTACTCTAAGTTCGACTGGTGACCTGAGTGACAGACCATCATGCCTCAAACGTTACAAGATTTCTTTCACATACTTCAGTTGTTCCCTCACGAAAATGTCGACTTAAAACAGATGAACTACGAAACTTTTTGGTGTAAAGGAATACTCATGTAGCAATAATGTATAGGCTTACTTCATTTTGCGTAGTGATAGCCTATGTTTTGTATTCCTATGTGTATTCGAATTATAATAATTTGAAATTCAGGTCAAAACTGTTATGAAAAAACACCCTGTCTCGTAATTCTTCGTATTATTTCGCAAAAATATATCACATTCAGTAAATTCAGCCACTTTTAAACAAACGGATTACTAAACACTTCAGCATAAATCAATAGTAATGTATACCAACATAACAAACGTATTTCAAGCTGCATGTCTGTTAAATATTTATTCATATTTCTGCTCAAATTACGGCCATTGAACTTTTTAGTATAATTGTTACCGATGTACACCCTGTCTCATAAATGTTTAAACTCCAACAAAGCGAAAAAAAAATGAATAAAAAATATGAACTAACTTGTAACAAAGCAACATTTCCAGCCCTTCGGCTGTTTACATTAGTTGCTTATGTCTATACTAATGGGGAAAATTCTTTAATGAAAGTATTTCGTTTAACGAATCAATAATCATCTGTTTATATAAATTATTGAATACTTCCACTATCCTCACGACTTTGAAAATTGACATGCTAATTTGTTTTATTCTCTAATTTAATAAAAATAATTTAATTTCAAAATAGTAATTATAACTACCAAACTTCGTAGCAGTCTCCAAATATGCCAAAGAAAGATGCTGAGAAGGATACTAGGCTTATCACTGAGGGACAGAGTTCCAAACGAAGTGCTACAAAAGATGTCAGCAATTAAAGATCCAGCACTGCAAGCCACCAACACCAAATGGAAGTGGGGAGGCCATGTTGCACGACTTAGAGACGGAAGATGGACGCAGACAGTCACACTATGGGATCCGCGCATTTGCAAGAGATCGCGCGGAAGACCAAGAAGAAGATGGGCCGACCTCTTCAGTGAACGTGTAGGAAGCCATTGGTCAAGCAGAGCAAGACATAGGGAAGACTGGAAAAACCTAATAAGACAAGTGAACAGCGACTAAAACCAGTACGACAGAAACAAGCGAACAATATCCAACAGTGCAAAATGTGAACCAAGTGAACAATTCCAAGGTTGTAAACATCTCTTACGCGGAGTAGCTCACCGCGTGAGACAAATAGAGCTCTCCCTCTATAGGAGGAGGCCTTTGCCCTTAACGTGACACTTTTAGGCTAATCATTTCATATCATTTAATTTCATTTCATTTCAATTATAAATAGATAGAAAACATTTTAAAATTCCTTTTCAGAACGAAAAGTTACATTTGTTCGGATCAAATTTCTGCACATTTAAAGGACAAAATTAAAATTCTTTCAATCATTTATTATCATGATAAACTGCCCTCATATATTCACTGATCATATTAGGAATTAAATCAATGACTTTCTCAAGACACGCTATGAAATGTTTCGTATAAAACAATTTTTATCTCGAAAAGGAAGCAAAAACGAGCAAAATTGTATTAAACATTTTTATTTGAAATATCTCAAAGAATAACTCCCTAAAATTAATGGCATCACATACGATTCACCTTGTATATTTGTTTGAGAAATTTCGAACACGTGATTCTGATGGTGTCCAACGTCATCCTTTTAATTTTTTTAGTTTTGTAATACGAAAAAAATACTTAGTCATGGCGTACAATATTTGCAATAGATTGACAAGACGGTATGGGCTAGTGCCTGATTCAAAATTCTCTGGGCCATATTCACAGACATTCTTAGCGCAGGCTTCCGGTGGATGATCAGCGAACTAACGTTTTTCGTATTCATAAACCAGTGTTAGCGATGTGATATGATATTATGGATCCTGTACAAGTAACCAGTCGATAGCCGGGGCTAGTTTAGCACGCTCGTAGCGCGGGCTAGCGAAATGTCTATGAATAGTATCCAAAGTGCTTATTTTATTTCACATTTTATTGCTTTATTCGACACACATTTATTATCTTTGCAATATAAAATTCTAGGCAAATAAACAAGTTACTCAAATGTGTAGCCCACCTCACCATAGTCAACGAGCAAAAAACAGACGAAATATTAATTAAGGTCTCAGTACTGTATGTACGTATGCAAACATAACTTTATACATTCTCTTCAACGTTTGATATTTCGTACGATGTGTGTTTAACAATTAAAAAGTTCGCAATGAATAAACTTTGCTACTACGTCAAAACGTACCCACGCATCTGCCTTCATTAAACAAAGAAATATATTTACTACGATACGAATTTGTTTAACTTTCAGTAGTAAATAAATGTGAGATAAGCAAGGATCATAAAACACACAAACCAAATACGTAATATAACAAATGCAAATAAATATAAAGAGTAAATACCAAAAATAAAAAATACGCATACCTATAATTCTTTCGCTTTTTCGGCTTCGCGGTCTGTTAATCTACCAGTCGTTTATTCTGTGGTCCGAAACTTTTCTTCTCTTTATGCTGGTAGTGTAGGAGTTCATTGGGTATCCTGCCACTGCCCATTACTCATTCTCTTTACATACTCTGTCCAATAATTCGATCTGTAGTGTTGAATAAATTCCAAAATTGGCTGCAAATGTAATTATTCCAAGATGTCCAAATTTATTTTATAATCCATTAGTAAATACACAGCTGTTTTTCTCATAATATACCGAATCTTTTTGTTGTGAGTGGATGATGATCCGATTCATTTACAGCTAAAATCTTACTTTTACATACCAGTAGGTTATGATCTTTACCAAAATTTTATAAAATCTGAGCCGAGTGTGCTTTTGCGCTAGAGGGGGTTCAAAATTGTAATTAATTTTTCGTTTAGGCCTACTTTTTTCCCTTCAACGTACGATGTTTTATATCATAAACAATTAAGACAATGAACTTGAACTGAATTGTCGACACAAATTTTACTTCTTACACGGTTACTTCCCGATAGAACCATAACTTTGGTTTATTTAAATATAACTCCAAATTCAATGGCACTACTACATATTCTAAGTTGTAGATGTTACCTTGGAGTTGGTCTACTCTTTTAGTAAAAAGAATTTAACCCACAGAAAAGATCATGGTCCTTAATTTTCGTAGTTTATTATTATTATTATTATTATTATTATTATTATTATTATTATCATTATTATTATTAATCATTGAGGACCAAATCTCTAATGTTCAATTAAGTAGTTCCTGCGACTATGACTAATAAAGTGGCTAGAGACCGCAGCTTTGTCTTACATGTTTACGTTTCCATGGAGAATATTATTTGGTTCCACTACTTACAGATATTTAGTTGTTACAATAGACATATCTCTGGAACATATCTTCTTTTAGAATATTAAATAATTTGTCGCGGTAGAATATCAAAAGCTTTACTGTAATTAATAAAGGTAAGACTACTACACTACCTAGCAGCAGGCCTGTAATCTATCTATACTGAGGAAATTTCAAAATGTCAAAAATTGGATGTTCATCGTTTTTCGAAAATATATGAATACTATAAATGGGAATTTCAAATACAATCGGCTAGACAGTCCATTCCATCCTCTAACGTTCGTAACAGTCCGTTCCAGCCGCTATCTTCTAGACAGTCCGTCCCAGCAGGTATCTTCCAGACAATCCGTTATAGCCACTAATTTTTCAGACAGTCCGCTCCAGCCACTATCTTCCGGACAGTCCGTTCCAGTCACTATCTTCCGGACAGTCAGCTCCAGCCACTATCTTCCGGACAGTCCGTTCCTGCCACTATCTTCCGCACAGTCAGCTCATGTCATTATCTTCCGGACAGTCCGTTCCAGTCACTATCTTCCGGACAGTCCGTTACAGTCACTATCTTCCGAACAGTCAGCTCCAGTCACTATCTTCCGGACAGTCCGTTCCAGCCACTATCTTCCGGAAAGTCAGCTCCAATCACTATCTTCCGGACAGTCCGTTCCAGTCACAATCTTCCGGACAGTCAGCTCCAGTCACTATCTTCCGGACAGTCCATTCCAGCCACTATCTTCCGCACAGTCAGCTCCAGTCACTATCTTCCGGACAGTCCGTTCCAGTCACTATCTTCCGGACAGTCCGTTCCAGTCACAATCTTCCGGACAGTCAGCTCCAGTCACTATCTTCCGGATAGTCCGTTACAGTCACTATCTTCCGGACAGTCAGCTCCAGTCACTATCTTCCGGACAGTCCGTTCCAGCCACTATCTTCCGGACAGTCAGCTCCAGTCACTATCTTCCGGAGAGTCCGTTCCAGTCACTATCTTCCGGACAGTCAGCTCCAGTCACTATCTTCCGGACAATCCGTTCCAGTCACTATCTTCCGGACAATCCGTTCCAGTCACTATCTTCCGAACAGTCCGTTCCAGTCACTATCTTCAGGACAGTCCGTTCCAGTCACTATCTTCCGGACAGTACGTTCCAGTCACTATCTTCTGGACAGTTCGTTCCAGTCACTATCTTCAGGACAGTCCGTTCCAGTCACTATCTTCCGGACAGTCCGTTCCAGTCACTATCTTCCGGACAGTCCGTTCCAGTCACTATCTTCTGGATAGTTCGTTCCAGTCACTATCTTCCGGAAAGTCAGCTCCAGTCACTATCTTCCGGACAGTCTGTTCCAGTCACTATCTTCCGGACAGTTCTTTCCAGTCACTATCTTCCGGATAGTCCGTTCCAGTCACTATCTTTCGGACAGTCAGCTCAAGTCACTATCTTCCGGAGAGTCCGTTTCAGTCACTATCTTCCTGACAGTCAGCTCAAGTCACTATCTTCCGGAGAGTCCGTTCCAGTCTCTATTTTCCGGACAGTCAGCTCAAGTCACTATCTTCCGGACATTCCGTTCCAGTCACTATCTTCCTGACAGTCAGTGCAAGTCACTATCTTCCGGAGAGTCCGTTCCAGTTACTATCTTCTGGACAGTCCGAGTCACTATCTTCCGGACAATCCATTCCAGCCACTATCTTCCGGCCAGTCTTTTCAGTACCAATAACACAGCATTCCGACCAGTTTTTTTCCAATAAGTACTATCCAGATCAGGCACGTCATTGCAATCGATATAATTCGGACAGTTAATTCTGTTCATTTTAGCTATTTCAATCCAGTGCAGATTTTACAATCAGTCCTTTCAGTCTTGCCACAGACCGGCTCCGTTCAGTCGGTGCAATCTACTTAGGGCTAAAAATGTGACGTACGGTCTTCGTCAATAGGCAACAATCCGCACCCCTCAGACAAAGAAAGATCGTTGTTAATAGATCAATGTCACCACTATGATACACCGAGAAACTTATTATAGACTGACTTGCTTTTGTCACTTTATTCCCGCCTTCATGTGTGTTTTTATACGTTCTGTTAGCGAGTAACATCGCCAGAACAAACATTTGATTAGCAGGAGTGCTGGCCAATGTTTGTTTGCCTCTTGCTTTCAGAACGAACCTCCGGAAATATAGGACTGCTGTGTATTTTTGTTTATTTTCCCCACAACTTGCTTCCAACACAGACCGAAGTACTTGTCACCCTAACTGTAAAAAAGTAGGCGCTGACTGGAGGAATACAGTATTTAACGTCTGTAAACAGACCTTCCACTGAAGTCGACAAAACCATCCATCGCAAAATAGTCTGCAACAACACACTTATCTTGATCTGTTAGAGTGAGACGTGCTTAAGTACAACAACTAACGAGGTTGCATGCAAAGGCAGAAGTTTTGAC
This sequence comes from Periplaneta americana, assembly GCF_040183065.1. Taxonomy (NCBI): domain Eukaryota; kingdom Metazoa; phylum Arthropoda; class Insecta; order Blattodea; family Blattidae; genus Periplaneta; species Periplaneta americana. Next base: position 178,100,974 of record NC_091118.1, on the reverse strand, counting down.
TGTATTTCACAATTAAATTATTTTGTAATTAATGAAAATGTTTTTAGGAAAATATTCCTACATAAACTTATTCCTCCATATTTACAAGTATTACTCAGATATGGCCTAACATAGATATGTTTTTTTAGCTAGCAATAACTCATATATATTGTTATAATGCACCGAAGTACATATGCTATTTCCATGCAGATATTCTGCGTCATCATACGATGAAAGAGTGATGGAACGGAGAAATATTCTCTCCGGCGCCGGGATTTGAATCCGGGTTTTCAGCTCTACGTGCTGACGCTTTACCCACTAAGCCACACCGGATTCCACCCCGGCGTCGGAAGAATCGTCTCAGTTTTAAGTTCCAACTCTTGGGTTCCCTCTAGTGGCCGCCCTCTGCACTACGTCATAGATATCTATGAACCTAGGACCGAAGTCCACACATGTGCTGAGGTGCACTCGTAATGAGTGACTAGTTGGCCGGGATCCGACGGAATAAGCGCCGTCTTAAATCACGAAGTGATTTACGCATATCATGTATATTGTTATAATGTACCGAAGTACATATGATATTTCCATGCAGATATTCTGCGTCATCATATGATGAAAGAGTGATGGAACGGAGAAAAATTCTCTCCGGCGCCGGGATTTAAACCCGGGTTTTCAGCTCTACGTGCTGACGCTTTATCCACTAAGCCACACCGGACTTCGGTCCTAGGTTCATAGATATCTATGACGTAGTGCAGAGGGCGGCCACTAGAGGGAACCCAAGAGTTGGAACTTAAAACTGAGACGATTCTTCCGACGCCGGGGTGGAATCCGGTGTGGCTTAGTGGATAAAGCGTTAGCACGTAGAGCTGAAAACCCGGGTTCAAATCCCGGCGCCGGAGAGAATTTTTCTCCGTTCCACCACTCTTTCATTGTAGCAATAACTCGCTAACAAGCAGCTTATGGTAGCAAGGTCAAAAACAAGCGCATTTTATGACCTTGAAAGCACTCGCGGGTGGCAAGCGCTATGGCAAATCCAGGAGATTGGCAAGGTGAATCCTGTAGGAACCTTATGATTGTAGAGGGATGGAAGTCAGTGGTATATAAGTAGTAGGCGGGAATCATGCGTGTAGATGAAATGTGACATGGACAACAGCATTCCTAAATATGTAGATATCCATGGTTCTTTTCTACGTCACTTTTGTACAAATATAATAGTTCAATACGACACAGCTGAAATTAGTAACAAACAACTTTCTCTAACAACACTGTGTTCAACATTCAATTATATAGGGACATCATTTTATTTTTACTAACATTTTTAATATTAACTTGCCTATACCTCTGGATCAACGCCGTTTGCTACCCCTTCCCACAACTGCAGTTCGATGATACTGACGAAAATATACAAACAAATCACTTTACTAGGTATAGGAGGGACGAAAAGTAGTTCATCCATTTACATAAACTAGGAAATATCGCGCTTTTGAGTTTGATAATTTTCATTAGGTTTTTGTTTAATCAAAATACAGTACAGTATTAACAATGAGTGTTTTTACTCACGAACTGAGCTATCCATCCGGACGTATTCATTATGCAGTGTATATTATACTGTCTACAGCACATTAGCGTAAAATATAGAGAATGAAGTTAAAATTGAAAAGTAATCATAATATGGATATTTAAACACATTTTTTAAAATGGTGGCCGTTCATTTCGATACAGGCTTCAGTTCTAATGTGCATATTATCGCACTATAGACTATTGTACCTAATCCCAATTACCAGTTTCGTCTTTCGTACTAGTAACTCATGTTGAAATAATTCTGTATCTACTCTATAAAAGAGTATCTTACGTACTGTAAGTTCAATCTTCACTTCTACCCGATCCGAAAATATAAAATTACTCAGACATACTACCTACTCTCCGTCCAAATGGTTATGCCGAAGGGTCGTAGAAAGGGGGGAAATCACTTGACAGTTAATTGCTTAAGGAGGCCCTTTTATTTACATTATTTTAAACAGTTGTATAATATTACGTAGACGTCCAATTCCTAACAGAAATTAATGCTTTCAGAAAAGAGCTAAGACAGCCCAGCCACTAGCTAGCGAATAAAAGCTGGTGGGGGAAACCGGGATATGACGTAGGCAAATAGACGACAGTACCTATGCGAAAATGATTCAATATTGAAAGCTCTTTCGTCACTGGAAAACGCGAACATATTTTTGGAACGTACTGTTTGCTATGCTATTATGACTGTATATGCGGTCTTGTATCTGTGTGGAGGATGGTTGAACTTCATTAGTAGAAGGGGTGGGAGTGAAATACATTCAAAAACTCAGGTACAATAAAAATTGAAGTAAAAATAAAATGATGTCCCTGTATATTTGTACTACCTAAAATCTAAATTATGTTTATGCTCGACCATGCCGAAATGTAGTAATTATACACCTGGTAGCAGCCCTTTAATGGACCTCATTAAAGTACACATATTCATTAAAATTCAGGTGTTACACCAATCAGAAAACATCATTGTAGCAATATGAAAGCGCAAGTATCGATTATTCTCGGAAATGCAATCGAAAGACAACTAGCGAAAAGTCACGGAGGCTGGAAATCCAATACTGTCGCAGAAGGTTATATTCTGTTACTATAATAATTAGCGTTAATTGTAAATAATATTCAAATAAATTCAATTTGTCATCTCGTTTTTCAATGTCTAAATCAATTTCAAGGTTATATCAAGATTAATGTTTATTTTACTCTCTAGATTATATCAAGGTCAATGACATTTGTTTCTCGGAAAAAACCAATACTTTCGCGTCTGCGCACATCTCACAATTTACGAGGTAGGCTATTGGACAAGGTCAATTCCGCTCTTCACTTAGATAACAATAACATGAATAACTTACTTATGAATAATTTCAAGTTAGAAATATGGTCGAGCATAAAAAGTCGTATGAAACTTGCCTTGCGCTCGTTTCATAAACATACTCGCGTCTTAATTACTACCATTATAGGCTCGTCACACATCTGTCACACAGTGCATGAAGGTTGGCCACTAAAGGGAAAATAGGAGGTGGAACTTAAACTGAGAGAATTCAATCCGGCATCGAAATTAGAATCCGGTGTGGCTTAGTGGATAAAGCGTCAGCACGTAGAGTCCCGATGCCAGAGAAAATTTTTCTCCGCTCCACCCATCCTTTATCATAAGCTAACACGGAAGTATCACACGTACTTCGGTTCGTCACAATAATATGATATGCGTAAATAATCACTCCGTAATTTAAGACGGCGCTAATTCCGTCGGATACCGGCCATTTAGTCACTCGTAATAAGTGCACCTCTGTACATGTGTGTTGGACATTGTGCCACTGTCACATCTGTGACACAGTGCACGAGGGTTGGCCACTACAAGGAAACTAAGAGGTGGAACATACTGAGAGGATTTAATCCGGTATCGAAATTGGAATCCGGTGTGGCTTAGTGGATAAAGCGTCAGCACGTAGAGCTGAAAATCCGGTTTCGAATGGAGAGAATTTTTCTTCGCTCCACCCATCATTCATCAAATGGTAATGCAGAATTCCTGCATGGAAATATCATACGTACTTCGATACTTACTTACTCACTGGCTTTTAAGGAACCCGGAGGTTCATTGCCGCCCTCACAGAAGCCCGCCATTGGTCCCTATCCTGAGCAGATTAATCCAGTCTCTATCATCATATCCCACCTCCATCAAATCCATTTTAATATTATCTTCCCATCTAAGTCTCAGCCTCCCCAAAGGTCTTTTTCCCTCCGGCCTCCCAACTAACACTCTATACGGATATGTACTTTGGTACTTCGCAATAATATTTTTAAATTACTCAAAGTTAATTTCCTTCAATTATTACTCAGTTTGTGTACTCAGAAAACGTTAGTGTTTGTGTACAATGAATAGCGCCTGGTGTTCTGTCCAGCCTTTAAAACATCAAGAGTCACCGCTTCAAGTTTGAACATTCGGTCGGATGCTCGACCTTGACAGATGTTTCTGACTGGTCAAATATAAACCGGCTTTAAGTCCTACTTTGCAGCTCTCTAGTCTGAATGTTTCCAATAGCCGCTTTTCCTATTACTTGCCGAAATATACATGTTGATAGTCTTGTGTTTCAAGTCCCACCTTCATGACGTAATTGTGGCTCAATCCCGCTGGGAAATCATGTGTGTGTTTGGCTTGAAGCGCCTGTCTTCACTGACGTAAGCTATCAATACTTCTGAAAATCTCATTCTTCCCGCTCGTTAGATCTGAACGCTTTTGTAGTAATCCTCCAGTTTTGAAACTATTATCACACTCACGTTCAAGAGATAGGCTACTGCAAATATCCACATTTTTCTTCTTTTCTTAGTCATTTCAATTATGACGTTCTTAATGAGTCAATTACAAAAATGTACAATTTATTCCTATACATTTGCCGCATAGTCGATTCATCATACAAATTTTGCCATCGCTTCAAGTGGTTCAGTATTTGAGAAAAGCCAATAGAGATTCGCAAAACGGTGCTAATTCAAAGTAAATAATTGCTAGTTTTACATCTAAATTTAGGACGAGTTCAGATGAAAATCAAGTAAACATGTTCGCGGCGGCCTAACGGTCACCATATTTGCCATATCAGCAATTAGATCCAAGGTTCGCGAGTTCAAATCCTGTCTGGAGCGACGAATTTTAAAAGGCGATAAATTCGTTAGCGTTGTTTTCCTCTAGAGAAAGGTAAAGCAGAGAGGCGTGTATCGTAGATTTACGGCAAGTAAAAGAACCCTGTCCGTATTAACAGAGCTCCAGGCAAATTCGTAGGCCATATTTCGCCCACGTCCAATTTATACAGTGACTAACAACTTCAATTAATTGATAAATATGATATATTAAGAATCTTTTAAAAATATCGGTTCACAAGTCGACCTCTTATCCGCGCACCCCCCTCGCAATCGCCGGTATCTCCTTCTGTGAACTTACGGCACTTCACCGCATTCCCCTACATTACCCTCCGTAAAGTTACGATGTAGTTCCGAGCTTCAGGGAGATTAGTTGCAAGTCACGTTTCATTCGTGGCAGTGCAGTAGTGTTGTGTTGTGCAATGGTTAGATATTTATTGCGTCATTGTATACAAGGTTGAAATGTAAGTAATTTAATTAATTTCAGGGGGTTATTTCATGAAATATTTCAAACAAAAATTTTCATACAATTTTGCTCATTTTTGCTTCCATTTTGATATAAACATGTGCAGTTAACCCACATATCCCCGTAACTTTTATCGCTAAATTTGTTGTTCATTTTATAGTATAAGATCAGAATTAATTATACAAATTTATTGAATTTCTAATCAGTTAATATAATTTTATCTTGAGAATGTAAGGATCCTATAAGTAATTTCACAACCTAACATACAACCTACGATAAGTAATGTGTTTTTCTTTACATATTTTTATGTGTATATTATTTATGGCTTAGAACTCCCTCTGTACGTCGCTAAAGATTATAGTTTTCAGAGGCTGAATTATAAACAAGAAGATTTGAGCCATTGGCATGGGAGCGAAAAGGCTGGCATCGATTACACGGCTGGTTGGCTCGGAGAACGATACGCATCATCCTCTTAATTGTAACAACCGCCTAATTCTGTTCTTTCATTAACCAACTTTCGTTACATGGCTCACTCCCACTGGTGTGTTTACTCTCTTTGTTTTCGAACTTCTTTGAAAAACAAAGAAAATAATAATATGTTTCTGTAGAATATTTACAAACAACGAAGTAAGAGCAATTTATAAGCATTGTAACATTTTCAGAGATTAAAACCTAAAGCACAATGTAGATATTTGTAGAGTGAAGCAAAAAATACACTCTTCATAGAGGAAAGTGTCTTCATGTTACATTTTAAGATAATTCATTTAATTAGGCCTATATCCAAAACAACAAATTCCATAATTTGGGACATCTGGGCGACATCTACGGCTGACCATTAGGATCCAGAATACAAAGAAGAGGTTAAATTAAAAATAAAATACAATATGATTTGCGGAGAGAATACGGAACATGATAAATTTAAAAATTAAGTACAATTTGATTTCGGAGAAACGTGAGATGAAAGTACAATGAAGAGTAATGAAATTAAGTAAAAAAAAATATTACGTAGTATTATACAAGTGATTGTGTAAAATGGATAATGAATCTCTCAATACCATTACACAATTTTTTTTAATGTTTTCATTAGAAAATTTAAGAGAAAGGAGAATGGTTTTGGTTAACTTAAATGAAGTTCCCCTAGCTCCAAAAGAAATCCTTTCACTTCAAATGTATTAATATTCATTATATATATATATATATATATATATATATATATCTGTGTGTATGTATTAGGTTGATGCATATGAATCCTATACATTCAAAATCCCCTATATCCACTTTCTCAAAATAAAGGATTTTGACAGTAACTGGTGGCAAATATAGGAAATTTTCAACCTAACAGTGACTTTTAACAAACCTTTTGCTTTAAATTCAGTGGCTTTTCTAGTTCAAACTATATAAATCATTAGAATAAATTTTTAGCAAGCAATGTTTGGGCATAACTCAATTATGAACAAAGCGGTTTTTAGGGGGTTTTGAATCTAGAGGAATCAATATGTTCTTAGCGTTTTTGAGCGTTTTTGTTTGTCATCACAACACTATATTGTTAGGAGATTCTTTAAGTTTGTCATTTGTTATTTGGGATATTGTGATAGTAAATGCGCCTTCAATTTTGTGGATTTGAAGAAAATTTGTGCTCTTTGTGGGTTAAAGAAGATGGCGTGATAAGTGGAAGAAAAAAACAGACACTTCTAACATATTCTTCTGTTTGAGTGTAATAGAGAAGCAAAGGTAGCGGAGGTGGCTCGAAACGTTTGTACGTGTCAGGGGAGAATGCCATCGGAGAAAGCACTGCAACAAAATGATTCTGTCGTTTCAATGCACAACACTCCATACAAAAGCTAGTGTCCATCCACAGATGATGATTTATGCGTATTGTGTGATAAAGAAGGCGTCGTGTACTTACGAATTGTTTTCCAGGATTGTAACCATAACTACCGACATTTATTGCCAACAACTAAAACGCCTTGTGGCCGCAATTGAAGAAAAACCACCGAGAAGACTACATCAAGTGCTACTGCAACATAATAATTATGCACGTCTGCACTCCGCTTAAATGATGAAAGCAGCTATCTAGGAGCTTGGTTGGGAGGTGTTTACACATCTCCCATATTCTCCTGATTTCAACCTTTTCCGTTCTCTAGCCAACAATCTGCAAGGAAACCCCTTTGATAACGCAGATGCTTTACAAATTAGGCTTGACGACTTCTCTAACTCCAAACCTGTATATTTCTTCAGACGCGGAGTCTAAAAACTTCCCCAGCGTTGGCAAAGTCATAGATAATGTAGGAGAATATATTACTGTTTAATTTGTCTTTTATACACTTCAAATAAAAACTTTTGTCACATTGACAAAATAGTGAGAACTTTTGCAACAACCCAATAGTTATATTAGCAAAAATATGATATAAAAAGTGACTTCCGTATTACTTCATTTCTTCACGAGTAATAATAATAATAATAATAATAAAGGTAAAGGTATCCCCGTAACATGCCATGAAGGCACTTGGGGGGCATAGAGGTAGAGCCCCATGCTTTCCATGACCTCGGCACTAGAATGAGGTGGTGTGGTCGGCACCACGCTCTGACCGCCTTTTACCCCCGGGAAAGACCCGGTACTCAATTTTATAGAAGGCTGAGTGAACCTTGGGGCCGTTCTGAAAGTTTGGCAACGAGAAAAAATCCTGTCACCACCTGGGATCGAACCCCGGACCTTCCAGTCCGTAGCCAGCTGCTCTACCAACTGAGCTACCCGGCCACCATAATAATAATAATAATAATAATAATAATAATAATAATAATAATAATAATAATAATAATAATAATAATAATAATTCGAGTATACTATGTAATTAATAAAAAAACCAACAGCTTTCCCCCCCCCCCCCGCAACAAAAACAAAAACAAGCGCTTGCTGTTATTCTATGATGGAGTATCTGCAGTCTGTTATCGAAGGCCTTTCAATCAGTCATGTGGAAGCATTGTTGAACGACGGGTAGCACCCCAGTTTGTATCTGTGTAGAAGTGATGACGCTCACTTTTTTATCCGTTTTTCCGGGAGACAATAAGAGCGAGTTCTTTTGAAACATCTTTCTCGCCTTGTTTCCCTGCTCATCTAGCCCACTTGATCTCTTGCCCTGGCTCCAATAGATAAACCTCTTTTGTGCGTGGGTTGAGGGTTGCTGATGGCTTTATAACTTGTCTTCAATAGTTACCTTTAACTTTCTAACATACGCTTCAGCAGCGGCTCGTGCCCAAATATTTCCAGATGATTTCTGTCAGTTGTAGGTGATATAATTTCATTACAGATTTCTTTCGATTAAATTAATTTGGAATTTTTATTAATTATTTTAGCAGTTCAACTCAATTTATGTTATTTTTTTTGTAATTGATGAATACAAATATCTCAGACTATTTATTACGAAATCCCGAATCTATGTTCCGTAATATATCGTGGCATGCTGGAGATAGTGTTGGTAACTACATAGGAAAGTAACGAGAATTGCCAACTTTTCCAGTAAGCCCATGATAAATTAGGGCGTGTCGATTTTTTCAAATTTAAAATTCTGGAAATGTGGGGTGCTAAAAAGCTTGTGATTTGACATGGGTATTTAAAAGCTATTTTTTTTTCAATATAACACGATCTTGCTACACGAAAATTAGTTTTTGTCAAATTTCTAAGTTATAATTAGTGCTATTTAAAACCTGTTATGAAAAAATAGTATGTGAAATTGTCCAAAAATCATTAAAAGTGTTCCGATCTCTGTTCAGGAGAAAGTCACAGCTCTAACAATTCGCGCACCTCCGGTAGAATTTATGCACCCCTGTAACTTGTACTGTAATTGTGAAATATCCTGAATATGTTGGATAGTTAATAATAATAATAATAATAATAATAATAATAATAATAATAATAAAATAATACAGTATTGTCTCAAATTTGCAAAGGGAATGCTACAATAGGCACTAGTATCAAATGACTAATGCTGAAGTGTTAAAAAAAATCATATAGGCCTACGTACGAGAGACGAATAAAATTGAAAATGTACATATATAATTTACATGAGCACCTTTCGAAGTTGATATTTATGTGGGGATTATTAGGCTTATGACAGAGATCTGTACACTGACGTTCAAAAATACTTGACCCATAGTAATCGATCATTTGTTCGGGTAAGTGTGGTTTCATTAGTTATTAGCAGGGCTAGAAAGTTCGTACCGAAACATAGTTTGCAGGTTGACTGCAGCAACGGATATAGATCACGCCGCTCGATCACACTAGTTGTCTTCTGAGTATACTAAAATCTGTTCACATGAACAACTCACAGTATATTCGCAAGTATAGATGGAAGACTTTTGTAACTACAGTACAGTAATATGCACAGTAGAGAAGCAGTTTCATTACGTGCTAACTAGAGATGAACAACGATCGAGAAAGCAAGACTAACAGAGCCTGCAAAGCCGAAAACCCGCTCGACAATGTTCTATATGTCACGTCGTTGACGTAAAGACTGCTTGTGAGTATTTCGAGACGCCGAGATTGATCACTCCCGAAGTCCCGAACGTCAAGCTGCCTTGAATCGCCACAGTTGTTTATACTTGACTGAACTTTTATCTACTAACTGTTATATATGTATAAACAATCATGTAGCCTATTTGAAACATCGTCTCTACCTTTCAGTGTATAATAATCCGTTCCCCAATCTTTATTTAATTACTAGATCCTTATTAAAAGGCTAGGAATTTTCTTTTCGTATGTTTGAGATCAAGTGTGCAATCTCAAGTAAAAATATATTAACGTTATGCTTTATGTTTCTTAGAAATGCAAATTTATTTGAGAATTGTTTTTTTTTTCTATTTATATAACCATAGGAAATATCATATAATAAAACCAGAACAGTTTGATAACTAAGATACTGTTATGTTTTGTCTTTTTGTCTCATTTAAACATTTATAATGTTTGATAATAAAAATTATAATACTACAATTTCAGCCAACAACTTATCAGATTGGTACAAAAACAAGTTTTGTTACAATGGTCACATTATAATTCTTGGTAATATCCACATATTAAATTTTAAGTTTTAGCATACATATATTTTACGTTTACATTTTAGTAGTTATTAACAATTCAAAGATTATTGCATATGTATCACTTGAATACATGTCATCATTGATTTTCTAAGTTGTTTTCAATATTCTGACAGATTACAGTGTCTTCTTACTGTTTTACTCATTTTGTATGCATTTTATATACTTTATATTTCACTTGTGTTCAACTTGTCTAATATATTGCTTCCACCTGATGATGATTTCTTGTAAAATCGAAAATATCAGTGGATATTACAAAGATTATAATGTGACCATTGTAACAAAACTTGTTTTTGTACCAATCTGATAAGTTGTTGAATGAAATTGTAATATAGGGTAGATGAGGGTAATTGTAAACAAATGCTGTGAGAAATACAAAGCTATCAATATAAAAAATTTAATTCGGGGGAATATTTAAATTAAAATGTTGGCTAACCTACAAAGCAGTTTGGCGCCAAATAGGAGTAACTGCTTAGTTGTGAACGAATGTTTTGTAAGAGTCTACAAAAAAAGTTGAGAAAGAATTTTTCTTCATATTCATTTCTGGCATTGTAAGTAAACGTACAGTGCTATTTTTTTTTTAAGAATATGTTGTTTTTATGAGTAATGTATAGTAGTTAACATTTATTACAATGGTTTTGAGATCTTCCATAACCTCAGTTCATTAAATTATGACGTGTTTACATTTGCCCCATAGTTTTAATTGCTTGGGGGTAATTGTAAACATGTTTTACTATGGTTACATTTCGTACTTTTTAGTAATCAAAGAGACCCCCACGCAACTACACTGTAGAGGATTTAGAGAGGGTTGTCACAGATATGAAAAATACTAACTACAGTTATCGTGAAGCTCAGGAGAGGTACTGAGTTCCTATATCGTCTTATATCATAGGTTAAAGGGACGAAATGTACCAGTGACCAAAATTGGAGTTAGAAGGAGTACAGCTCTTTCTTCTGAAACAGAACAAAAAATGTTCAATGTCTGATAGCCCGTGCGAAAATTGGTGTTTACAATACCCCCTCTCAAATGGGTAAATGTAAACAGGTGGGGTAAATGTAAACTAGCAATTAAAAGATGAAAAAAGTCAACCTTATTATTTTAAACCCATTTTCAGGGAAAAGAAATATCTAGAAATAACACAATTTTTTTTGTCATCCTTACCGTTACTAAGGGTTGTGTAATGTTGGAATATATTTGAAATCAGTGAAAAGTGTTTACAATTACCCTGGTGTACCCTAATAATTTTTATTATATATTATTCAACTTATCTGAACTTTAACCTCAACATGACTTTTAAATGTATAATGTTATTTACTTCAATGACGTATGTTATTCAAAGTTACGAAATCTTTCCACGCCGATGAAATGCTATTTCGAGATTGGTGAGTAAGATTTGAAGCGCACGAAAGTTACGAGATGAGACTCGAAAGATAAATGCAGCGAACACAGCGAGCGAGAGCAGCAGTTAGTTTTGTTCATCTTTAATACTTATACTGCATTTTATTGATGGAAATTAAATTCCTACGAGTATAACGGTTTCTTCTTGAACTGTGACCACCTCCCACTCGATCGTGCGATGGATTTGTCTCCTTGCATCCACGCATCCTGCACTGCACACGTGGAGTAAATAATCCCCTGGAATAATTAACCGTTTTGAGTTGAATCCCCGCTGTAATAAAGCGTCGTCTCACAGCAGGTGTGTCATGGCTGCAGATTTTAGTCCCCGCACACACCCCTTCTATTTACACTAACAAAAAAGCGAAGCTTTCAAAGTTCGTTCGTTTGGAAAACTGAATGATTATTTTCACAAAGCTGTACTAAAACACTCCCGGAGTTTGGTTTTTGTAGCATACAACAGTTTCTAACAAGCCATGAAACACAATTTGAGTTCCTAATCAGGAAATTAAAACTGTTCTTGTTCGTTCTGCAACAGCCATTACCACCGACAGAACGTATCAAATTATATTTTCATGGACGCGTATTTCAGTAATGGACCATGGCTGTTATTTAAGTTACCCTGTCATATATTATTTAAGCATTTCAAAGCCAACAATTTAAATATATATAACTTCCATGGTGGCTCAGTGCTAGCGTGCCGAGTTTATAAGGCAGAAGGCACGAGTTCAAATCCCTGTTAATGCCAATGTCAATTATGGAAATGGGAGGAGAAACTTTTAAAAAGTACGGTGCGCGAAAACGCTTCCTTGCAAGAGAATTTAGGTATGAGAAAAAATAAATATGTGAGCTCCAAGCCTGTAGATCAATTTTCTCACTTTGATTTTCTTCATTACACTGAAGGAAAGTTAGAGCATTTTGTAAGGGAAATTCGGTTGGTCCACCATGAATTTACAGCTTACTAGTGGCTTGTGCAAATGCTGCAAACTAAGTTTATTAGACGTTTAAATAAAAAAATTTTCAGATTTATTTTCAATTAAAAATACCAGACATTTTGAAAGTTATTTGCTTTCATAATAATGAAACATACTCCCTCTGAATGGTTTTTTTATGCCAAATACTTTTTCTTGAACCTATCCACCTTCAGTTTTTGAGTTTCGACGCGAAAACGCAAGTAACAATGTCAGGACGATCAGTGGGTTTTTCTTGTGGGAGTAAAGCAATAGCTATTTCAGATCACTGTGGATTGTAGGTGAAAGTTAAAAAAAAGTCAGGTTTGTTATGCTTTCGAACTATAGACATAGAATCTTGGTATAGCTGCTGCATGTAGAGCTTGAAATGTAGAGGGTAAAATCATTTTATCCTGCTAAGAGATCTTGCTGAAATGATTGGGAGACTACAAAATTTTGTATGTCTCTTATTTTATCAGTAAGTAATACCGTCTTTCCTTAGGAACTGTAATTTTTGCGCTCTCTCGAGCCAATACTGAAAAGAATGACGCATCACACCGCCATTAAGTATATGAAAAAGACCCAACCCCACTTGATTAATAAATATAAAAGTATTTGATTTTTAATAACAATATTATCTTACGCAAGTTATATATTTTTATATATGTAATATATATATGTGTGTGTGTGTATTATAACATATTATATATATTAACATCATGGCATTTAACTATAATAATATTTCATTTATAATGGTAATAATATAATGTCATCAAACCACCTTAAAGTTTTATAGATTTTAATATCCAATACACAGCTGTACTCAGAAATTACACATCGCAGAATCAAACCCGTAAATTATTTTTAGTAAGTCTTGAAGTTTTAAATAACCAATTGAATTTAAACTTCAAATATGTCAGCAATCCTGCAGGTCATGGCCTTCGTGTAATAGTCTATTGTTTATTGTAGTGTGTTTTTTTGTTTTATTCTGAAATGCAATTAGTTCTCAAAACTGACTAAAGATGGATTTTGAAAAATAGGAAAATTATGTAGGAAAACTAACGCTTCACTGAAAGTTACTATTTTTCTGAAAATCCTTGGATGTCAAGCTTCAACATGACGGTCATTCATTAAAATCCGTTCAGCCATTTTCCCGTAATTTCCACTACCATTTCAAATTTTATATATATATAGATGTTGGTCAAGCTCGTGGTCCAGGCAACAAAGGGGGTACTCCGGTTCTCCTCGAACATTCCAATAATTCTCCATTACCATCATAACTCAATAAGAGTAAAATGTAGACCCAACGTCTTTGGGTGCACTATGAATAGTATCTGGTGCACTAACAAGAGAACCGTCCAGGTCATGGTGTTTAAATTTAATACAAATGCATATTTAAGTTAATTTTGTTCGTTATGAAACGTGGTGATAGTCGTTCGTTTCGCCTTTTTCTCGTTTACGAAATACAGGGTGAGTCAGGAGGAAAGATACATGGTGTGAGGGGTGATAATATTGGTGACTCTGAACAAAAAAAGTTTATATGAACATATCGTCGTTGTTTCTGCAATTACTCCTATGTGACATATTTATTGATTTTCAGATCTTTGCTTTATTAAATAACTTAAATAGTAATACAGCAAATGATAAAATCTCCTATATGTAATTATATTTCTTTGTTTCAAAAATGGTTGATGTATGGATCTGAGAACTGGGATCTAAATAGATCTGATGTTAGGAAAGTTGAAACAAGTGAAATGAATTTTCTAAGAAGAATAGCAGGCCTTACCTTACTTGACCAAGTGAGCAACAATGAAATAAGACAAACATAAGGAATATATGACTTAAATGACAAAATATATACAAACAAAATTAATTGGTATAATCATATACAAAGAAAGGACCATAATTCTATAACGAAACAAGTTTTAAATTATAATCCAAAAGATTATCGTGACGTAGGACGTCCGGTAACCAGGTGGAGAGATTCTCTGAGTCGGAGACAGCCTGCCATGAAGATGATGATGATGATGATGATGATGATGATATTGATATTTCGAAAATGTAGGAATTCACAATCTCCTATATACGGCTGCCACAGGATGAAAAAACGTGTCTTCTCTTCCTAGTGAAAAATTTTATATTTTGCACATAGGATTTATTGTAGGCACAACGACGATATGCCCCATTCTTAACAGTATCTGACATATAAAATCACGGGCGTCAGTCTCATGTCCTTCATCAGCACTCGCATGCGGACGCAACCAAAACGATATTAGGTTATAGCAGGATCAATGAAACTTATCCTGAGCGTTGGATCGGTCGCGGTGGAGTCATTTCCTGGCCACCAAGCGGGAATCGAACCCACGCCCGAACGCAACTCCGGATTGAAAGACAAGCGCCTCAGCCGAATGAGTTACTCCGGTGGCTCTCGTAGTGCCGCTTACGTTTCTCAGACAATATGCTTTTTAGGCGGAAAAGCGATATTTCGGCTTAAATTGATCCAACTACTCGTATATCGAGAATGTGAGCCTGTTGAATCAACTGGACTCAAATTTATTGTAAACGCCAACATGGAAAACATGAAACGTGGTGTAAGTTACACGACGCTACTATTGCAGATATGAGAGAAGAGAAAAAATTAAAACTCCACTGCTCATTTCTATAGAGAAAGTATCGGTACAACACTCTGAACTAAAAACCAGGTGCTTCTACTAAAAATACTACACGAACAGATGAAGTTCTGAGTACGTCCATGAATAATAGTCCTTGAAGCAGATCGCATTTTCCTCAATGAAGTATGAGAAGTAATCAATCATAGATGCAATGAATCGCAGTGAAAGTACGCGATTGTTCATCTTTGCAAGGAAATTTGAGGCTATGGGGAAAAATCTGTTTGAGCTCCACGCCTGTTGGTAACTTATCTCACTCCATTTTTCACCGTTCCGTTGGAAGAACGTGACTACGTGAGAGAATTTTGAAGGCGAAATGCAGCAAATGAACGTTATTTAATAGTTATGGGGGATGTCACAAGCACGATCAACAGCAGAGCAGATTCGCCGAAGATATTAAAAGCCAGGACTTGGCGAGTGATAAGAGAGTCGCTATCCTCGCTAGACAAGGGATCCGCTCCCTTGCACTTGGCGAGTGACGATCCAGTAAGCTCGCCCGGAAGCACAAGAATCTGATGCGTTGCTAAGCAAGTGACGTCAAATATTGAAACTTCCGTAGCGTTTTATTCATTTTACCCTCGAGCTTAGGCTTTTGGGTTAAAACTGGAACAAGATTAAACTGCTCCTCAAAGAGTGAATTTTGTATACACTATCACTGGCTATTTCAATGGTGTAGGAATTGAGGCTTTCTTAGTCTTGGATATGGAACAATTCTTCTCGGGTCTCAACTCGAGAAGAATTGTTGTTCCATATTTGAATTATGTTTGGGTAAAGGGAGATGACAAAAAATGAGTTCTGAGTTAAATAAAATTTAAACTTCGAACCCTCATTGCAAATAATTTTTTACACAAATAAAACACATTAAATGCTAGTATTATTTTGTTTCTTGCACAACCACCTGTTGAAATTAACTTGCGTATTTACCTGGGGAACAAAACTCCATTTGCATAAAAAATGACTTAACTCCCTTTGCCCGAACATCATCGATTTACTAACTCTGAATCAGTTCCATTATTATTTTGGCGTCGATAAAATTTGTGGCGGATTGTATTATTGCAAGTTTTTTTTCCCCGAATATTCGCTAAGAAATTGTCTGATATTCGCCTTACATTTGGAGAAAATTTCGGAAAATGAGTTCAAGCGGGATTCAATCCCATATACAACAGCAGCCCACGAACACGATTCCCTTTAACTAACATGTGTATGGCCGATTTAGTGTAGATATAAAATTGCTAATAGCTATCTTTAATCCCGTTCTTCCAAAAACATTAGGTAACAATTTACGACAAAAGGTAAATGTGACTTTGGTGGATATGTACAGTGGCATTCAAAGATACCCGGACCCTGCTAATCGATAGTGATCGATAATTTGTTCATGTAAATGTGGCTTCTTTAGTTAATACTTCTATTTGTGGGCGTTCTAACCACTGAGCTATGCCAAAGTTCAGCCCACCGCACCGGATCGAATCTTTCTCCTTTGGTTCCTTTCCCTTAGTGGTCTTAGTTCGAGTTTGACTTATCCCATGTTAAATTGGAGTCTATAAAAAGTCCTAGGAATTTTGTATAGTTAAGTATGTTGTCCTTATTTATTACATAATTTAAGCTAAAAGTTATGTTGATAGTTTTTTCTTGATTAAACAAGAAACCATTTGATTCAAACCATAAAGCTATCTGTGTCATTTTGACATATCTTTGGTTCTGACTTATACCGTTGTTATACAGTTGGCTTACACGATCATAAAATCGTAGGTCAGATATCTTTAAACGTCAGTGTACCTAAATACCCAATAAGTTCTGAAAGAGGCGTCGAATTTTAATTACTGTTTCCCAGGAAACATATCGGTTAGAGAAGACGCAGTTCTAAGATTAATTAGAAGACACTGCAGTGACTTAAAGTACAATATTGAGATCTAAGAAGGAAGCGTGATTTTACGTATCCGTTTGCTGTTTCTTATTGAGAGAGCTGAGGGAAGAAAGTAATCAAGTCAAAGCTGAGGAATGAAGCGGATTCAATTTCCTGGCTGCGATCTATATTTACGTATGTGACAGAGGCCTAAGCGGCATCAAACCCTCCGTGTGGCCCACGACACCTGGCCTGTGCACGTGCCATTCAAGTTGCAAGCTGAAACCAGAGTTTCATATCGACAAGAGATTAATAATTGGATTCAATCACAGAAGACTGACTTTCAGGGAGTGTTTAGGCACGTTCATACAGGTACTTACATCGCTGTAACAACCAGGTTTACGTTACATCCAATAGTATGTTGAAGTGAGAAAATACAGAGTGATTTGTTTGGATATGAAGTCCTTCTAAAGGCGCTACAACTTCATATATTGAAAAGTTTGGCAATCTCTACAGTTTCTGTCCACACCTGTGGAGTGACGGTCAGCGCGTCTGGCCGCGAAACCAGGTGGCCCGGGTTCGATTCCCGGTCGGGGCAAGTTACTTGATTGAGGTTTTTTCCGGGGTTTTCCCTCAACCCAAATATGAGCAAATGCTGAGCAACTTTAGGTGCTCGAACCCCTGACTCATTTCACCGGCATTATCACCCTCATATCATTCCGATGCTAAATAACCTAAGATGTTGATAAAGCGTCGTAAAATAACCTACTAAAATAAAAAAAAATCTACAGTTTCTCTCCACTATTTTTTGTCTTGAATGCATTCCATCCAATTATTAATTTGCATTGCTTTCAAATCTTTTATTATATCATCTTTCCATCTATTTTTGTCTGCCCTGTGATTTTGTTAAAATTTATTTCCATTTATATATTTTCTTAACTAAACTAACCTTTAGCTTATCATTCTATGTAGACTGCATGTCCAAAAGATAATTATGTCTTTGAGACTGAACAAAAATGTAATACAGGTCGAGCCATAAGTCATCCTAACGTTAGATAGAACTTACAAGGTGTTTAGATAATATAGGGCATAATTTCAAGTATATATTCTCCATATGTAAACAATACAAAAAGTTCATTACAACATGTGTCCAGAAATGCTTTGTTTCCGAGTTATGGATTTCAAAATAGTGATATTCACCGGAACGGCTTTCTTCCAGCAGGCAGTTGCCTTTACAGCAGATTTTCAAAATGCCCACCTCATGCTTGAATATAGGCCTCACATCGATGTCTCATAGCCCTGCGAAAATGATCCCAAATTCTAGGAGTATTGCGAATTTCCTCACAACCTGTCACAATTCGATTCCGAAGGGATTCCATGTCAGGCACCGGAGACGAATACACCAACGATTTTAAATGGCCTCACAAGTAGAAATCGATAGAGTTCAAATCAGGTGAGCGTGGAGGCCAAGCAAATGGGTCACCTCTACCTCTCCACCGATCAGGGTACCTCTCCTAATACAAACGACGACCCAGCGCAGCACTGCCGTACATGAAGTGCACATCTGCCAGCTCCTGATTTGAGTACATATCGCACAGTACAACGCCAAACACAACACTCCATGTACCCTTCGCCTCGGAATTAACTGTCAGAGTGTCCTCTGTTAATATCTTCTGTCACGGCACCTACCTGCGGTAAGAAAAACCTTCCAGTGAATATCACTGTTTTGAAGGCCATAACTCAGAAACCAAGCATTTCCAGACAAGTTGTAATGAACTTTTGTATTGTCTACATATGAGGAACACACACCTGAAATTATGCTCTCTATTCTTCAAACACTCTATATACAATGTAATGTGCTAAAGAATTACTAAAACCACCGGCGTGGCTCAGTCGGTTAAGGCGCTTGCCTGCCGGTCTGAAGTTGCGCTTGGGCGCGGGTTTGATTCCCGCTTGGACTGATTACCTGATTGGGTATTTTCCGAGGTTTTCCCCAACCGTAAGGTGAATGCCAGGTAATATGGCAAATCGTCGGCCTCATCTCGCCAAATACCATCTCGCTATCAGCAATCTCATCGACGCTAAATAACCCAGTAATTGATACGGCGTCGTTAAATAACCAACTAAAAAAATTACTAAATCTAGTGACAAAAGTGTGACAACACCGAAAAACTGTTGATAGCAATGACCAAAACATTTGGTCGCCGTGACAATAACTCTTGAATAACGATAGTGGAATTGTGAACAAGTTGGCAGCTACGAGTAATTATTCGCTTGAAGAGCGGTTGGTTGCGAGTGTTTGGATGCACGAAAGGCAGCCCACGGGGCAGAAAATGCAACAAATTATGACACAGTTTGAAAGGAGATTTGGAAGGCCCTCCTCAAGAAAAGCAACATTATTAGCTTGGAAAAACGAGCGTTCATTACTGGCAGCGTCAAAGACAGTCCCCGAAGTGGTCGACCAGTCGTCAGACTTGACACGTATGATGCAGTTGCTGGATCCATTGAAAAGATTACCAGCACTATTACCATGACCTCCACGATGTCCCGACCTGACAACACTGGACAAAAGCCTGTGGGGGTACATAAAAGAAAAAGTGGCTACTAGACTGTATCAAACAAACGACGAACTGAAAGACAGCTGCCTTTGCAGATATAACACCACAGCAGTTACATAAAATGTTACAAAGGACCTGAAGATGTATCCAACTCTGCATAGACAATGATAGAGTTCATACAGACCTATTAGATTAGCTAAGTAAGTAATAAATATCTATGGGTACGGTGACTTATGGCCCGCCCTGTATATTTGTTTTAGTTTAATTCACATAATTTATAATTATTTCTATAATTTTCTAGGTATCATCCGTAATTTTAATTGGTACGTAAATTCTCCTCGCTAGTATTTTCCATTCACACAACAATTGCTATTGTTTGTACGAATCTCAAAGTCTGTTTACTGTATTTTTAATCCTAATGCTTAAAAAATGCACGTGTATCTACTTAGTTTTTCTTGTTTTCTGTATTGGAGCACATATATCTATCATGGTCATTGGTTAACAGGTTGCATAGGTACCGAAAAAGTTTCTAGAATACACTCCAAGAGGTCGAAGAAACCTGGAAAGACCTATGGACATAGGCCGTAAGGGATCAAAGGTATAATTACCGTACGTGAAAAGGATGATGATGATGATGATAATGATGATGATGATGATATAGTTCCATCTGACTAAATACGGTATTGCCTATCATATTTAAATTCCTTCTAGAGAATATTTGTTTCCAGACTTCACACATTCAACATTATGAGAAGCTTAAATCACATTAAGTATGAACAAAAATTACGGATTAAGACGCCTGATCACACACGAGATCTGTTTCAATAATTACGCCAACAATAGTAACTCTTAGAGCAAGTGGACAGCTTCAGATACTTGGGGTGTACTATAAGCAGTAACATGAGCTGCTGCCAGGAATTCAAAAGGAGGATAGCAATGCCCAAAGAAGTTTTTAATAGAAAAAGAAGCATCTTCTGCGGACCTCTGGAAAAAGAACTAAGGAAGAGACTAGTGAAGTGTTTTCTATGAAGTGTGGCATTGCATGGGGGGCGAAAATATAGACATTACGACAAAGTGAAGAGAAATGACTGGTAGCATTAGAAATGTGGATATGGAGAAGAATGGAGCGTGTGAGATGAACAAACAAAATAAGAAATGAAGCTGTGTTGGAAAGAGTGAGTGAAGAAAGAATGATGCTGAAACTGATCAGGAAGAGAGAAAGGAATTGGTTTGGCCACTCACTGAGAAGAAACTGCTTACTGAAGGATTCACTGGAAGCGATAGTTAACGGGAGAAGAGTTCGGAGCAGAAGAAGATATCAGATGATAGACGACATTAAGATATATGGATCATAAGAGGACACTAAGGGAAAGACAGAAAATAGAGAAGATTGGCGAATGGTGGGTTTGCAGTGAAATACCTGCCCTTGGGCAGAAAACTATGAATGAATAACTGTGTAAAAATACAAACGAAACAGCAAGGTAACTATGACAAGCTAGCTGTAACTACTACCCTAGAGCACAAACAATTGGTACTTCAACGCCACTCAACCCACATAAGTTGATCTCCACATCGTTCACCACCAACTAAAGTGGTAACAGTATACCATTTCTACGCCAACATGTTTCCAGTTGCTCCTGAGTGGTTGGATTTAAACGATACCACCGAGAACGAATAAAGCTGTAGAAGTGTTAAACCCTTTTTAATGTAGCTCATGCTATGTGCCAGGAACTGTATTGATGCCGGCAGACAGTACATTCTCATGGTGTAATTATTATGTTACTAAATTATAAAATATATAGGATTATTCCAAAAAGGCATTATAACTTGGTCACGAGAGAAGTTTCATATAATATTTTTATTGAATTTGGTATTCCCAAGAAACTAGTTCGATTAATTAAAATGTGTGTCAGTGAAACGTACAGCAGTTTCTGAACGATGCTTTTCAAATTCACTGCGGGCTAAAGCAAGGAAATGCACTATCACCTTTACTTTTTAACTTCGCTCTAGAATATGCCATTAGGAAAGTCCAGAATAACAGAGAAGGTTTGGAATTGAACGGGTTACAACAGCTACTTGTCTATGCGGATGACGTGAATATGTTAGGAGAAAATCCACAAACAATTAGGGAAAACAAGAAAATTTTACTTGAAGCAAGTAAAGCGATTGTTCTGTATGGTTGTGAAACTTGGACTCTCAATTAAAGAGGAACAGAGGTTAAGGATGTTCGAGAATTAGGTGCTTAGGAAAATATTTTGGGCAAAGAGGGTTGAAGTTACAGGAGAATGGAGAAAGTTTCTCAACGCAGAACTGCACGCATTCTCACCTGACATAATTAGGAACATTAAATTCAGACGTTTGAGATGGGCGGGGCATGTAGTATATATGAGCGGATACAAAACTTCATATAGTGTTAGTTAGGAGGCAGGAGGGAAAAAGACCTTTGGAGAGGTAGAGACGTAGATGGGAGGATAATATTAAAATGGCTTTGAGGGAGTTGAGATTTGACTGTCGAGACTGGATTAATCTTGCTCAGGATATTGACCGATGACGGGCTTATGTGAGGACAGCAATGAACCTCCGGGTTCCTTAAAAGTCATAAGGAGTTAATAAATAGGATTGTTCAAAGGTCAAGATTTGAAAGTCCTCTAACTTCGTCAAGAAGTAACTCTCTAGAAAAATAATAATGTAGTTTTGTTAACAAAAGAATGGAATTTATTCAGGTATAAAACAACTTCAAAATCATCACTTATGGTCGCCATTTTCACCTCTATAATTAGTAGGTTATCGTTTATGAAATGAACAGCATGCAGAAGAAAATCTTTCGAAATGTCTCTAATTTTTTTCCACAAACTTCCACAATGACGGCAAATTGCAGATTCCATGTCTCAATACATTTAGAGTTTTGAATCTTCTCAGTACAGTGGAATATGCTTTATTACATTAATATTACGTACATACTGTACATAGTTTTCTGCCCAAGGGCAGGTCTTTCACTGCAAACCCAGCATTCTCCAATTTTTCCTATTATTTGCCTTCCTCTTAGTCTCCGCATATGATCCATATATCTTAATGTCTTCTATCATCTGACTCTTCTCCTGCTCCGAATTCTTCTCCCGTTCACCATTCCTTCTAGTGTTTCCTTCAGGAGGTAGTTTCTTCTCAGTCTGTGACCCAACCAAATCCTTTTTCTCTTCCTGATCAGTTTCAGCATCATTCTTTCTTCACCAACTCTTTCTATAACAGCTATATTTCTTATTTTGTCTGCCCATTTCGCACGCTCCATTCTTCTCCATATCCATGTTTTTTAAATGCTAGCAGGCGTTTCTTTTCACTTTGGCGTAATGTCTATATTTCCGCTCCCATGTAATGTTATACTCCATACAAAGCACTACACTAGTCTCTTCCTTAGTTCTCTTCTGAAAATGTACGCAGGATATGCTCCTTTTTCTATTAAAAGCTTCTTTTGCCATTGCTATCCTCCTTTTGACTTCCTGGCAGCAGCTCATGTTACTGCTTAGAGTAATCCCAAGTATTTAAAGCTGTCCACTTGCTCTATTGCCTCATTTAGAATTCGCAAATTTACCTATATAATTTTCTCTTCTGCTAACAACGCCATATTATCATCAGCAAATCTTGTGCATTCTTCTTCCTCCTATTTTCTTGTCAAAACAATTTTTCACTAAATTCTGCAAGTAGAATAGGGTAGGTGATAAAGGGCATCCTTGTCGTACACTCGCTTCATGAATATTTCTGTCTTGTGTTAAATATTGATACTAAATCTTTGTGTTGTACTAGTTGACTATATTGTAAAACTCTTTTGTATATATTTCAACTAGACTATAACTATAATTAAAACTTTATAGTACTATTAAGATTTTTTGACATGTTTTATATTCCAGCTATAAAGCATGTACGAATAGCACGGAATGTAAATACAATACAATACTCCTTAAGACTGAATAATTGAAGTTCACATTTTTATAGACAAAACCATTATTTTATATTATGAAATTGTAAGCAGGAACACATTAACTCATTCAAGAATAGTTTTAACTGCTGTTTATTTATTGAATTTTCTCTCAGCAAAAATAGCAGACCTTTCTGTTAAAATAAAACAATCTTTCCTGACTTTCGACTAACTTTGTATATTGATTTGGAAGGGATGTCAAAGCGCCTGTATTACGTGCTCATACTACAAGCAATACAAATGCAAGAAGGTTCACTTTTTAGCAAGATAATGTAGAAATATCGCTCTTAAGGTAATGTTGTGCGGGTTCTTGAGAACAAGCAGTGCAGGCGTTTTGACATCCCTAGAATATAATAACGATAACTATATTAATATTTCACATATTTGAATCGGTCATTTCAAAAAGGTCATGAGTCAAGAAACTGAAATTTTACAGGAAAAAGAAAAAACTACCTAGAGCATAAACTACCTAATTTTTAATTCTCATACGACTGTCAATGATTAAAGCGTTATCGAGGAAAATATTGCATTACAAATTTTTCATTAAAAATTTTTTGTTTGACATAAAACACATTTTCAAAATCAATGACTCATGACCTTTTTGCAATGAACGTTCACATTTTACCAATTAATAAAATATATTTTTAGCAAATAATGTTCTAATTACATAAATTATTTAATGCACCAATATACCATGAATGAGAACACTTTTATGCGTACTATTTTCATATTATACAGGGTGATTCACAAGGATTTACCGTCCTTTACGGAGGTTATTTCTGAAGACATTTCGAACAAATAAATGTAATGTAATCATAGTTCCTATTCTCAATATTTTCAGAGTTACACTAATTTAAAGTTATTTGTAAAATACGTTTTTTCTTAACTCTGTAAATATTGAGAATAGGACCCATGCTTATATGATATTTTTTTATATATCTTGATTACACAACTTTTAACACTGTATCACTTCGGAATATGTATGATAAGACTTTCTTGTGTTAAATATTATTGACGTATCTTGTTAACATGTTTCGACCTATTTTCGGTCATCTTCGGAACTGGTCGTTGTTGGTCTTGGCGCCTCTTGTTTCCTATGTGGGTGCGTTCGTAGTGTAGAGTCAAAGAGTGTATGTGTTTCGAAACTGAGTTGCGTGTTGAGAATATCGTTGGGGTGTGTTTTCGTGTGTCTGTATATTTCATATTATTCTAGTGTGTTGAGTTTCTGGAAATGACATGGAAATACTGCACATCCAACCAAAAAGCCAGACTCGTGACCTTTCTGCAAGAAGTGGAAATTTCAAGCTTCGATTTCAGCACTGTTTGAAAGTTTATTCATGATCTTCTTACATAGATTGGTCCGGCTACCCCTACATCACAATGTTCATTGCATAACTCATTTTCGTAAAAAAGTTGACTCATGACCTTTTTGCAATGACCGATTCATTTAAGTCACAAACAGATAGTTACTGCAAAACATATCTACAGGTACTATTTTCTGAGTTATTCTTCTCAGGCAGTGATTAAAATGTTTAAGTATATGATTATTATTTGAAGTTGTTAATGCTTCATCTTTCTGTTGGAATTTCGTGGCGTAGTACGATGTTATTAAGTACGTAAAATGTGCAGCCCTGTTTAAATATTTCACACGCCTGTCAAGCGAGAAATATCCTTAATTCCAATAAGAAAACAAAGCAAGAGCAACTGAACATCCGCAGACGAAGCGAATTAAAATCCAGGCAGCTTATTACTCCTGCAATTCAACAGTTATTCCCTTGTTTTATCCCTTTTTTATATAAAAATAAAGTTTAGCGTTGCTAGGTAATAGCCTGTGTTACTATTGATCATGAATTAAATATAAATGACATTCAAAAAGCAAGCACAGAATCAAAACTATTTTTTTTAACAGAAATGAGTTTTTAGCGACAACTAGATCGGATCTCTAGAAGGGACGAAATCGGGATCAATGTGATGAGAGAAAAGAGTCATGTTGAAATTCCTTTGCAAACAAACTAAAATACAATTATATTGATATGGAAATATAAATAAACACTATTTCTGTGTTACAATCTCTCGTGGCTGCTCATTATCTACTGTAACATTCAGAAAGATTACAGTATTTCATCCCATTCTATCCAGTTAGTCTAGTCAGTAACTATTTCAAGAGTATTCAGTTTAATAGCGAGAAGTTTTGAATTTATACTGTTACTGTTTCATTGCCATCCGCATGCAAAAGATTTCTAGGTCGTCCGAAGAAGAGATGGACTGAAAATTCTAGTTTGGGACCGTAACAAGCCACTCGGCCTAATACTTGCTAGGAAGACGACGACGACTTTATTCTTAAATTGGCATCTCCCATTACATTTGTCTCACTGTCTAATGAGTAACTCGCTAGAATCCAAATTTGACACATTATTTCAACATTTTACGAATGTTAATTACAGCCGAGCCATGAATCTAAAAAAAAATGTTTGTGTATTTCCATCCTCGCATAGCAGCTAGCTCAAAAAATGAAATGACTATACGTACTTCAGCGTTGGACCTACTTTAGAAACTAATTTCGAAATGAGAATACTTCGCCCAGCAAAGCGTCCTAGTGTCCTCTTTGAATATATACATCAGCTATCATACCCTCTGGAGAATGTTTATTTAAAACTGTACGTCCCAGAGCCATACAAAGCATCCTAGTGCTCCCTTTGGTTATATACATCAGCAACATACTCTCTGGAAAATGTTAATTTAAAACTATACGTCCCTGAGCCGCGTCCTAGTGCCCTCTTGAATATATACGTCAGCTATCATACCCTCTGGGGAATTTTAATTTAAAACTATACGTCCCTGGGCCAAGCAAAGACTCCTAGTGCCCTTTTGAATATATACGTCAGCTATCATACTCTCCAGAGAATGTTAATTTAAAACTATATATATCTGAGCCAAGCAAAGCGTCCTAGTGCCCTCTTTATTTATATACGTCAGCTATCATACCCTCTGGAGAATTTTAATTTAAAACTATACGTCCCTGAGCTAAGCAAAGCGTCCTAGTGCCCTCTTTGTTTATATACGTCAGCTATCATACTCTCTGGAGAATGTTAATTTAAAGCTATACGTCCCTGAGCCAAGCAAAGCGTCCTAGTGCCCTCTTTGGTTATATACGTCAGCTATTAAACCCTATGGAGAATTTTAATTTAAAACTATACGTCCCTGAGCCAAGCAAAGCGTCCTAGTGCCCTCTTTGTTTATATACGTCAGCTATAATACCCTCTGGAGAATGTTATTTTAAAACTGAACATCTCTGAGCAAAGCGTCCTAGTGTCCTCTTTGGTTATACGTCAGCTATCATATCCTCTGGAGAATGCTAATTTAAAACTGTATGTCCCTGAGCGAAGCAAAGCGTTCTAATGCCCTCTTTGGTTATATACGTCAGCTATTATACCCTCTAGAAAATGTTAATTTAAAACTGTACATCTCTGAGCCAAGCAATATAATATACGTCACCTATCATACCCTCTCGAGAATGTTAAATTAAAACTATACGCCCCTGAGCCAAGCAAAGCTTTCTAGGGCCCTCTTTGGTTATATACGTCAGCTATTATATCCTCTGGAGAATTTTAATTTAAAACTATACGTTCCTGAGCCAAGCAAAGCGTCCTAGTGCCCTCTTTGAATATATACGCCAGCTATCATACCCTCTGGAGAATGTTAAATTAGAACTATACGCCCCTGAGCCAAGCGAAGCGTTCTAGTGCCCTCTTTGGTTATATACGTCAGCTATTATATCCTCTGGAGAATTTTAATTTAAAACTATACCTCCCTGAGCCACGCAAAGCGTCCTAGTGTCCACTCTGAATATATACGCCAGCTATCATATCTTCTGGAGAGTGTTAATTTAAATCTATACGTCCCTGAGCCAAGCAAAGCGTCCTAGTGCCCTCTTTGAATATATACGCCAGCTATCATACCCTCTGGAGAATTTTAATTTAAAACTATACGTCCCTGAGCCAAGCAAAGACTCCTAGTGCCCTTTTGAATATATACGTCAGCTATCATACTCTCCAGAGAATGTTAATTTAAAACTACATATATATGAGCCAAGCAAAGCGTCCTAGTGCCCTCTTTGTTTATATACGTCAGCTATCATACCCTCTGGAGAATTTTAATTTAAAACTATACGTCCCTGAGCCAAGCAAAGCGTCCTATTGCCCTCTTTGAATATATACGTCTGTTATCATAGCCTCTGGAGAATGTTAATTTAAAACTGTACCTCCTTGAGCCCAGAAAAGAGTCCTAGTGTCCTCTTTGGATATGTACGTCAGCTATCATACCATTTGGAGAATGGTAATTTAAAACTATACGTCCCTGAGCCAAGCAAAGCGTCCTAGTGCCCTCTTTGAATATATACGTCAGCTATCATACTCTCTGGAGAATGTTAATTTAAAATTATACGTCCCTGAGCCAAGCAAAGCGTCCTAGTGCCCTCTTTGAATATATACGTCTGTTATCTGGAGAATGTTAATTTAAAACTGTACCTCCTTGAGCCCAGAAAAGAGTCCTAGTGTCCTCTTTGGATATGTACGTCAGCTATCATACCATTTGGAGAATGGTAATTTAAAACTATACGTCCCTGAGTCAAGCAAAGCGTCCTAGTGCCCTCCTGAATATATACGTCAGCTATCATACTCTCCAGAGAATGTTAATTTAAAACTATATATATATATATATATCTGAGCCAAGCAAAGCGTCCTAGTGCCCTCTTTGTTTATATACGTCAGCTATCATACCCTCTGGAGAATTTTAATTTAAAACTATACGTCCCTGAGCCAAGCAAAGCGTCCTAGTGCACTCTTTGAATATATACGTTAGCTATCATACTCTCTGGAGAATGTTAATTTAAAGCTATACGTCCCTGAGCCAAGCAAAGCGTCCTAGTGCCCTCTTTGGTTATATACGTCAGCTATAATACCCTCTGGAGAATGTTATTTTAAAACTGTACATCTCTGAGCAAAGCGTCCTAGTGTCCTCTTTGGTTATACGTCAGCTATCATACCCTCTGGAGAATGCTAATTTAAAACTGTATGTCCCTGAGCGAAGCAAAGCGTTCTAATGTCCTCATTGGTTATATACGTCAGCTATTATACCCTCTAGAAAATGTTAATTTAAAACTGTACATGTCTGAGCCAAGCAATATAATATACGTCACCTAGCATACCCTCTCGAGAATGTTAAATTAAAACTATACGCCCCTGAGCCAAGCAAAGCGTTCTAGTGCCCTCTTTGGTTATATACGTCAGCTATTATATCCTCTGGAGAATTTTAATTTAAAACTATACGCCCCTGAGCCAAGCGAAGCGTTCTAGTGCCCTCTTTGGTTATATACGTCAGCTATTATATCCTCTGGAGAATTTTAATTTAAAACTATACCTCCCTGAGCCAAGCAAAGCGTCCTAGTGTCCACTCTGAATATATACGCCAGCTATCATATCTTCTGGAGAGTGTTAATTTAAAACTATACGTCCCTGAGCCAAGCAAAGCGTCCTAGTGCCCTCTTTGAATATATACGCCAGCTATCATACCCTCTGGAGAATTTAAATTTAAAACTATACGTCCCTGAGCCAAGCAAAGCTTCCTAGTTCCCTCTTTGAATATATACGTCTGTTATCATAGCCTCTGGAGAATGTTAATTTAAAACTGTACGTCCTTGAGTCCAGAAAAGAGTCCTAGTGGCCTCTTTGGATATGTACGTCAGCTATCATACCATTTGGAGAATGGTAATTTAAAACTATACGTCCCTGAGCCAAGCAAAGCGTCCTAGTGCCCTCCTGAATATATACGTCAGCTATCATACTCTCCAGAGAATGTTAATTTAAAACTATATATATATATATATCTGAGCAAAGCAAAGCGTCCTAGTGCCCTCTTTGTTTATATACGTCAGCTATAATACCATCTGGAGAATTTTAATTTAAAGCTATACGTCCCTGAGCCAAGCAAAGCGTCCTAGTGCACTCTTTGAATATATACGTTAGCTATCATACTCTCTGGAGAATGTTAATTTAAAACTATACGTCCCTGAGCCAAGCAAAGCGTCCTAGTGCCCTCTTTGTTTATATACGTCAGCTATAATACCCTCTGGAGAATGTTATTTTAAAACTGTACATCTCTGAGCAAAGCGTCCTAGTGTCCTCTTTGGTTATACGTCAGCTATCATACCCTCTGGAGAATGCTAATTTAAAACTGTATGTCCCTGAGCGAAGCAAAGCGTTCTAATGCCCTCTTTGGTTATATACGTCAGCTATTATACCCTCTAGAAAATGTTAATTTAAAACTGTACATCTCTGAGCCAAGCAATATAATATACGTCACCTAGCATACCCTCTCGAGAATGTTAAATTAAAACTATACGCCCCTGAGCCAAGCAAAGCGTTCTAGTGCCCTCTTTGGTTATATACGTCAGCTATTATATCCTCTGGAGAATTTTAATTTAAAACTATACGCCCCTGAGCCAAGCGAAGCGTTCTAGTGCCCTCTTTGGTTATATACGTCAGCTATTATATCCTCTGGAGAATTTTAATTTAAAACTATACCTCCCTGAGCCAAGCAAAGCGTCCTAGTGTCCACTCTGTATATATACGCCAGCTATCATATCTTCTGGAGAGTGTTAATTTAAAACTATACGTCCCTGAGCCAAGCAAAGCGTCCTAGTGCCCTCTTTGAATATATACGCCAGCTATCATACCCTCTGGAGAATTTAAATTTAAAACTATACGTCCCTGAGCCAAGCAAAGCTTCCTAGTTCCCTCTTTGAATATATACGTCTGTTATCATAGCCTCTGGAGAATGTTAATTTAAAACTGTACGTCCTTGAGTCCAGAAAAGAGTCCTAGTGGCCTCTTTGGATATGTACGTCAGCTATCATACCATTTCGAGAATGGTAATTTAAAACTACACGTCCCTGAGCCTCTCTTACGCCTCGTATCTTCGGTCTCTTAATTTCTTAAGTTTGTAAAGATAAATAAACTGTAATAATAATCGATCAATCCTTACCTTCAAGATGATATTCCTCGACTGTCGGCTGATAAAACCAGAAAAATTCTTCACTCTCACAGAAGCGATTCAGGCAGCTGTATTCACTCTTGAACTGCAAATATTGAAAGAAGTTTGCATTGTAGTTGAGGACGATTTGTTTTCCATATGATGTCCATTTAAAAATTAAACACAATTTACGAAAATTAAAAGCAATAATAATAACGTTATTTCTCATTATTCATACAAACATTTAACAGTTTAAAAACCACAAAACATTCTATTTACGTTCCACTTGTAAATTCCAGCCTGCAAGTTCGATCGAAAAGCGTTTGATAATCCACTCAACCTATTATTTAGAAGCGGTTTTTATTTGGTGATTTCCAGGTTTTGTGTCGATGAATGCCATTGTGCCAGAGGTGCCGGCACAAAAGGCCCGCACGTGGGAGCCTTCTGTGAAAACAACAATGAGACATGTGCTCATAGCTCCAAATCCCTATTCCCTCCCACCAACCAAAACACGAGAATTTTTTGGGTCCCAGTTGTTGCAGCGTTTAGTAGGGGCATTTGGAATTCGTACGATAAGCAATGCGACTGCGGAAAGAGTGCTTATTGTTCTAAAATTATGCAACTGATTGCAAACTGGAAGAGCATGGGTTCAGTAACTTCCAGACATAGTAATTGCTCTGTTTGTTTTACTTCCAGAAAACACAACCTAGTTGTTACGTGTGTACTTTAAAGCTTGTTTTGCTATAGATGAAGACACAGAACTACGAATATTAAGATTTCAACAGCAATAATAATAATAATAATAATAATAATAATAATAATAATAATAATAATAATAATAACCATAATCATAATCATAATAGTCATAATTATAATCATATGGGCGAATCCAGAAATGCATATAGAGTGTTAGTTCGAAGTCCGGAGGGAAAAAGACCTTCGGGGAAGCCGAGACTAGATGGGAGGATAATTTTAAAATGGATTTAAGGAAGGTGGGATATGATGAGGATAGGGGCCGTTGGAGGCAATGAACCTCCGGGTTCTTTAAAAGCCGCAAGTAATAATAATAATAATAATAATAATAATAATAATAATAATAATAATAATAATAATCATCATCATCATCATCATCATTAACCATGCTTTCACGAAGTGAAGAGAAACGACTAGACTCATTTGAAATGTGGACACGGAGAAGAATGAAACGTGCGAAATGGACAGACTAAATAAGAAACCAAGTTGTGTTGGAAAGAGTGGGTGAAGAAAGATTAGTGCTGAAACTGATCAGGAAGAAAAAAGGAATTGGTTGGGTCACTGGCTGAGAAGAAACTACCTGCTGAATGATGCGCTGAAAAGAATGGTGAACGGGAGAAGAGTTCGGGACAGAAGAGGATATCAGATGATAG
Source organism: Periplaneta americana (assembly GCF_040183065.1). Taxonomy (NCBI): domain Eukaryota; kingdom Metazoa; phylum Arthropoda; class Insecta; order Blattodea; family Blattidae; genus Periplaneta; species Periplaneta americana. The sequence goes on along the minus strand of NC_091118.1, from coordinate 178,068,931 downwards.
ACAACATTAAGATATATGGATCATATAAGGAAACAAAGAGGGAAGCAGAAAGTAGGAAAGACTGGAGAATGCTGGGTTTGCAGTGAAAGACTGCCCTTGGGCAGAAATGAATGAATGAATGAATCATGTTTTACGTCCTCTTTCCTGCGGACTTGAAAACAACAACAACAATAACAACAACAATAATAATAATAATAATAATAATAATAATAATAATAATAATAATAATAATAATAATACTGTAATAATAATAAATATTGCCACTGTTCCCAGGAAGAAACTTTTATTAGCATTACTTACTTACTTACTTACTTACAAATGGCTTTTAAGGAACCCGTAGGTTCATTGCCACCCTCACACAAGCCCGCCATTGGTCCCTATCCTGAACAAGATTAATCCCGTCTCTACCATCATATCCTACCTCCCTCAAATCCATTTTAATATTATCTTCCCATCTACGTCTCGGCCTCCCCAAAGGTCTTTTTCCCTCCGGCCTCCCAACTAACACTCTATATGCATTTCTGGATTCGCCCATACGTGCTACATGTCCTGCCCATCTCAAACGTCTGGATTTTATGTTCCTAATTATGTCAGGTGAAGTATACAATGCGTGCAGCTCTGCGTTGTGTAACTTTCTCCATTTTCCTGTAACTTCATCCCTCTTAGCCCCAAATATTTTCCTAAGAACCTTATTCTCAAACACCCTTAACCTATGTTCCTCTCTCAGAGTCAGAGTCCAAGTTTCACAACCATACAGAAGAACCGGTAATATTACTGTTTTATAAATTCCAACTTTCAGATTTTTGGACAGCAGACTGGATGATAAGGGCTTCTCAACCGAATAATGACACGCATTTCCCATATTTATTCTGCGTTTAATTTCCTCCCGAGTGTCATTTATATTTGTTACTGTTGCTCCAAGATATTTGAATTTTTCCACCTCTTCGAAGGATAAATCTCCAATTTTTATAGTTCCATTTCGTACAATATTCTGGTCACGAGACATAATCATATACTTAGTCTTTTCGGGATTTACTTCCAACCCTATCGCTCTACTTGCTTCAACAAGAATTTCCGCGTTTTCCCCAATTGTTTGTGTATTTTCTCCTAACATATTCACGTCATCCGCATAGACAAGAAGCTGATGTAACCCGTTCAATTCCAAACCCTCTGTGTTATCCTGGACTTTCCTAATGGCATATTCTAGAGCGAAGTTAAAAAGTAAAGGTGATAGTGCATCTCCCTGCTTTAGCCCGCAGTGAATTGGAAAAGCATCAGATAGAAACTGGCCTATGCGGACTCTGCTGTAGGTTTCACTAAGACACATTTTAATTAATCGAACTAGTTTCTTGGGAATACCAAATTCAATAAGAATATTATATAAAACTTCTCTCTTAACCGAGTCATACGCTTTTTTGAAATCTATGAATATTTTATTAGCATTACATATAGTAAATACTGACGAATCATTGATTAAATTAGTGAAGGTTATATCTAGAAAGATCCAACGAAAAGTGGAGTCTGCCGCGAGTTGTTCGGTTTTGTCACTACTCGTCGCATATTATATAGGACTATATAGATTAATTGAAAAAAATAAATAAACTATCCTCCATGTAGATGTTGAACAAGGTACATGATAAAAGACATCCTTGTTGTACCCTTCTCCCTATTCCACTTCCCTCTTACATTTCTTCTTCTATCCTCATTGACTCGTTATTTCATACAAATATTACTGAATAGCCTCCACTCTTTCCTCTTTTTTCTATATTTTCTAATTTAACCGAATCAATAATAATAATAATAATAATAATAATAATAATAATAATAATAATAATAATTAGTATTCGTATTAGACCATATTATAATTTTTGGTGATAATTCAAGTTACTGATACGGAATTTCATGATTCTTGTACTCGTATAGCCTATATTTTGATCTAAATTATAAATAAAATTAGAAACCATTTGGAACTCACGGAACCCCTGGGATTTGCTTGAGGAAATCTGGGGTTCCGCGGAACACTGTTTGAGAAACGCTAGCCTAACTTATTCACAACATTGAAGTAATTATTCGTTTACAAGTCGCGTGGCGTGTGCAAAAGTACGGCGAAAGCTTCACTTGCTATATAATTTAATATTTAATTCTTCATTGCCTATTTATTGTTTGTACGCATGTATGCGTGACTTGGTTCAAAGCTACCCAAAGCTACGTTGCCTTTATTCACGGACTACGCGAGCACAGGACACGAGTGCTCGATGTTTCAGGACACGATGAAGTGGAACACAGCCGCTCAGTTATAGAAATTAAGGGGCGTGGCAACTGGGGGACGCAGGGTCAGATATTAACGAAATTAAAGCACAGAAGATACTGATCTCCTTTCTGCAGATTATGAACTTGTTTTCGTCATTTCAGTGGGCAATCTACACAGAGGAATATTCACATTACAATATTTATTTTCATATTTAGAGACACTATGTCATGTTCAATAGAAAACATTGGGTTTCCACTGTAATTTACCTGCTTAAAGTTACTAAAATTGAAACTAAATATTTGTGCCCTAAACACTGTTCCTGCACATTGCCAACAAATCTATAAATGCTGATATTAGATATAAAAATTGACCTAAAACCAATTTTATTGGACCTAAAATTCGGCCAGTATTAAATTACTATTAATTATAACTACATAAATAATATCTTTAATCCATATTGCTTAATTTCCATATCAAAGATATCATTAAGAAATGATAAGTTTTGGGAAAGCGATTTTATTTTAGAAGATACATCATTAGGTACGCCAATGTTCGCAGATAACCAGGTCATGTTTGCAGATTCAGAAGATAATTTCAAAGAGGAAATATTTAAATTATACAATACTTACTGCAAGAAGCTATAAATTATATTAAAATTTCTGTCCTTAAAATGGGTTGGGGACAACTGGCCACAGAGGCAACTCGCCACATAATTGAATTCGTATCAAAGACAAAGACAAATTGTCTATTGGTGGCAAATTGTTTATCTGTGGCGAATTGTCCCTATTACCAATTTTCTGTGGCCAATTGTCCCAGTTAACAATTTCCTGTGGCCAATTGTCCGGAACCGCTTTAAAACATGTGATGTGCTTTATAAGCACTTGAAATAGGTATAAAAGATAATCGAAATAGATCACATGATGATAATTGAACTAGGTTCTAATTTTTCATTAGATAGGACATCATACCAAATACCTTACAATACCGGACAGCTAGCAATTCTGCGCGCGATCGACGCTGGTGCTGCTACCTAGGCGGTCGGTGTGGCGATACTCGCGAAATAAGCTGTAATCAACTGCAATGTATATTGTTGCTGGGCTAGTTAATAGTTTTATTAATTAGTGCTGTGTTAAAATGAAAGGGTGTATATGTGCTGTTTATAATTGCTACAATTACAGCACTACAAATTGCTCCAAATCGTACTTTGGATTTCCGAGAGATCATAAAACATGAGTCAACAAAATTCTTTATTAGGCCTAATGCCTTTGTCTCTGTGTTGATAGAACAATAAAAAGTAGCTTTTTATTTAGGCCTAATAAATGAATAGAAGTCAAAATGTACTGGAAATTTTAAGGTTTTATCAAATTAAGTTTTATTGTTGTCCACATGCCTTTACTAAATTACAAGCAGCAGTTTACTACCACTTTTATCTTTGCAGTTGTCAGCAATGCGTATATAAAGCAATATTTCTTATAATACGCAGATTTGATATAAAATAATGTTACATTAAATACTATTCAACACTTGTTAAGTGTATCGTATATTATTCCACATTAGTAACTCACGTTTTAAACAACAGTTCGATTCCCGCAATGTTAATATTTGTTGTATTTGTGGACGTAATTCCACGCCGCTCTGCTAGATGTCAGTTCCGCGATATTTCGCACTCACGTCAATGCTGCTAGTATACAGCTGTCCGGTATTATTATAGTAAGGTATTTGATCATACCTAGTATATCATACTTGAAAATGATGTAGAATTCATTTTAATTCATAGTTTTCTACCCAAGGGCAGGTCTTTCACTGCAAACCTAGCATTATCCAATACTCTCCCTTTTTCCCCTTTCCTCTTAGACTCCGCATACGATCCATAGTCTTAATGTCGTCTATCATCTTCTTCCGCTCCGAATTTTTCTTCCGTTCACCATTCCTTCCAGTGCATCCTTCAGTAAGCAACATCACCTTAGCCGGTGACGCAGTCAATTTCTTTTTTCTCTTCCTGATCCGTTTCAGTATCATTCTTCCTTCACCCACTTTTATTCTGTCTGTCCATTTCACAAGCTCCATTCTTCTCCATATCCACATTTCAAACGCTTCTATTGTCCGCGCAACTTATCTAGGCACTTGGGTTCCCTAGTGCTCTCTCGCTGCCCCTCTGCTTCCCTCTCCTGCCACGCTACCGCTACAAGCAACCTCGCTACACCCCGCTTCCTCGCTCTTTTAGCTGCCCAGATAAGTTGCGCGAACAGTAGTCGCTTCTCTTCACTTTCTCGTAATGTCCATGTTTCTGTCCCGTACAATGCCACACTCCGTACAAAGCACTTCACCAATCTCTTCCTTTGTTCTTTTTCCAGAGGTCCACAGAAAATGCTCCTTTTTCTATTAAAAGCTTCCTTTACCATTACTATTCTCCTTCTGATTTCCTGGCAGCAGTTCATGTTACTGCTTATAGTAGACCCCAAGTATTTGAAGCTGTCCACTTGCTTTATTGCCTACTTTAGAATTCGCAAGTTTACCTTCTTTATTTTTCTTCCTATGATCATGATCTTCGTCTTGTTTACATTTATCTTCATGCCATACTGCTCACAGCTGTCCTGTAGCTCCAACAGCATATCCCATAGTATCATCTCTTCTTTTGCTAACAATGCCATATCATAAGCAAATCTTATGCACTTTATTCTTCTTCCTCTTGCTATCACCCCTTCAATGTTCTGAAAACAGTTCTTCACTAAATCCTCCAAGTAGATGTTGAATAGGATAGGTGATAAAGGTCATCCTTGTCGTACCTCTCTCCCTATTCCACATTCTCTGACATTTCTTCTATCCTGACTAACTCGTTAGTTCATATAAAGATTAGGGGAGAGTCGGGTAGTATCGGACATCGGGTAATATCGGACAGTGAGTTTCTTTCATCTACCACACGATGATAGTACCTGATTGACATGGTTACGTTTCTGTGATGTCGCATAGAGTAACGTAACCATGTCATTCAGGTACTACCATATGGTGGTAGATGAAAAAAACGCACTGTCCGATATTACCCGATGTCCGATACTACCCGACTCTCCCCTTAATAAGTATTATTTAAAAGTCTCCTCTGTTTTCAATCACACCAATTTCCTTCAGGATGCCTATCCATTCTGTCAAAAGCCTTGTGTAAGTCTTCAAGTACTATATACACTTCTTTATTTTTCATTATGTAAAAAAAAAAAAATAAAATTTAGAAATAAATAGGCATCTTAAAAGAATATTATTGCAAATAATCACGTTCTGAAACAATTGAAAATATAGTTATGATCATTTCTGTGTCAATATATGGGTCTGCAGTGTGGACATTAACCAAGAAAATAAATAAAAAAAGAGAAACAGCAGAGACAAGATTGCTCCACTTTTAGTATGATATGCCATTTTGGATTACAAAAAAGTACAGACATTAAGAAACGAAATACCATTACAAATATATAGGCTATAAACTTACTAGAAAACGAAATGTTGACAGACATAAAAATCGCTAGAGAGAACAATTTTAAAATTAAACAAGACTGTGAAACCTGAAACCGGAGTAGGACAAACATTCTAATCCGTACAGTTTATGGCGATAATAGGTTCGTATTAAAAGTGCGTATTTCAGTAAATATTGATGTATATTTGCTCCTTTAGGTCAGTATTTCGTTTTTCAACTATAACAGTTTCTGCGAATCACACATCGAGAAGAATTAAACAATAGCTAAAGGCCTCCCTTTGTATACTTAATTCACCTTTTAGTCCATTTGTTCATCTGATAGCTGTTGAGAGAGAATAAAAACAAAGTAAACATCACAGCAATGTCACTGAAGCTTCATAAAGCGATAATTCCTCTTTTGCAAAAGATATGGAGTTTGAATTCCATTAAATTTAATTTCCGTATCAATAAATTTATCAAGAGTTTCAAAAAAAGATGTCTTAATATTTGCTGTGTTCATTGGAAACGATGGCTTAAAATCAGAAGCTAGATAAATTGAATTGTATCCCGAGAATTAGATAGGAGAATATTTTAGAAAAGAACAGGCTATTACAGTCTACCTTGGAGTTATAAGAAGAAGAAATATGAATTAACAATAAAGCGAATTGTATATGGGATATACAAAGGAAAGTTTCTACAAATTTCCAACGAAGGTCTACTGTGACAAATAATTATAATTTGCTGTATTCTAATTTTATAATACAGGGTGATTCACGAATTTCTCCCCTGGTTTATGGAGGTGATTCATGGGGTTATTTGGAACGAAATATATAAATCAATTAATTGCATCACATACATAATTACGGAGTTACGGTAATTTGAAAGCGGCAAAAAAACTTTTATTTCAAGATTTCGCTAACAAAAATACAAAAAAAAAAAATACAAACAATTGATTGTTTATGTAACAGACCCTTTCATTTAGAGTGGATTTAAATCACATTTTCGAAAATGCCTCCCTGAATCTCAAGGGAAAGGTCCGCACGGGTGTGAACCGCACGTGTAGCATTTCGCCACAACTCCACACGTTTGTCCCTTTTTGTCGCCGCGGAAGCAACTCTTCGCGTGTTTGTACCTTAACCTCATACACGACGTGTTTCATCCACGCCCAGATGCAGTAATCTAAGGGTTATGGCAATGATGTCAAAGCAAGCGCATTTTTCTGACCTTGACGTCGTGCGCGGGCATCAAGCGCTAGGTATGGAAGGAGGAATAAGCAGCCTGTTGGATTAAGAAAACAGTGGTGCACAAACTTCAAACGGAACGTGCAATTTTATGTCGTTATTTTTATATGGCTTCTTTCTGTTTCATATTTTCTATATTATTTGTAAAACAAAAGTACTAACACCAATTTCCTAATATTGCAGTTGAGTTTTATACGTTAATAACATAATAAAAAGTTAAGACGGAATATTCATATAAATTCCATAGTAGTACAACTGTACTGTACTAAGTGCATGAAACATCATTCGTAAAGAAAGTGATATTCCCCCCCCCACCCAAAAAAAAGAGATTGAGTATGACATGGTAAGTTGGAATTGATATTGATGGTATCTTTAGCCTTATAAAAGTATCAATGAACTAATCAAAATAATATTATAGTATAAAGCAAAGTTACGTAGGTACTGTAGGCTATGTTTTAACTGTAACTAATATTCCATAACAAAACTCTTAACGCATTATGATTTTAAAGTGATATTGGTGAGCAACTTCCTATCATCAGAATATTAAATTATTTTATCGAAATCTGCTGAAGCTATAGAGCTGATATTTTTACAACACATGGGCACATATCTTTTGCTTATGATGTAACAGTAGTTGCTTTGCTAATTCATTTCCTTACAAACATTTTCCATGCAAATATTTTCAAAATTTGTAATACATTACCTTCAGTAATCGCTGCAAGGCTACTAATTTTATTAATAGGCCTATATCTGCAAATTTCACTTTCCTATTTTAAAAAAGTTGAGAAAATATTCTTTTTGAATAAAAAAAAACAAACTTGTGAAAAATGAGCATTAAAATTAAAACTTACATTCTTATAATGCACTTATACTTCTAAGACAAATCTAAAAATTAACATGGATACAGTTTTAATAAGATTATTCCCTTTATCTATTGAATCAGTGCTGGCCATCCCTGTATATAGCTCGACCAAGCGGCATACATACTACCTCTTTCGTCTGTCTCTTTCCTTTCCGCTGTAAAGCGCTCAGGCTCTCCTCAGCTCTAAAGCGCACGCTTGCGCCTATGAGCATCAATTGACATGACTGTGTTATGGCAACAAACATGCCTAGCGCTCCATTCACTATGACGCGTTTCGAAAATGTGTTGTAACTCGTAATTATGAATGTGATCCCATTAACTTATTTACATTTTTTGTTCCAAATAATCTCAGGAATCGCCTCCATAAACCGGGGGAGAACTTCGTCAATCACCCTGTATATTATTGAGTTTTCTTTTTATAATCTACAATTGTAGGATATACACATTTTAGAAGCAGAAGTATGATTCTTCACCTTTTATGACATATATTTACAATATATTTTTTCTTCTTTATTTACATGTTCCATAATCTTGTAAGCGAAATAACAGGATAGACATAGCCTTTTTGAACCGGTGTGCCGCGAGAAAATGAAAATAGTAAAGGTTGCCATAGCAACAATTGGAAAAGTAAGAGTAAAAAGTCGGTCCAGAAGAGTCAACATTCAGTGAACACGGTACAAGTCAACATCAAGTAAATATATTACCCCTAAAACCTTCAAAATTACCCCCTGATTGGGAACCGCTGGTTTAGAGTATATGTGTGTGCTACGGGATTTTAAATTACAACTTTAGTGTGTCACATGCTTAAAAAGGTTGAGAAACGCTGGGATAGAGGATATTACAGTCCCGTCGCTCTAATTTCCGGCAGCCAATCGCGTTGCAGGTCGGCTACAATTAAACGTGTGCGTCTTGTGATTCGTTGAGGAAGACGTTATTCATTTCTTAAGGCTCGATAAATACTTAACATAATCGCCCGCCATCTTGGCTCTTTCGTTGGCGTTCGCAGAAAGCACACGAAGACGTTATTTGCCGCTCAGTTATTTGCTGAATTACAGTGCGTTTGATTTATTATCATAGGAGCTACGACATGATAATGTTTAACGGTGTGGCAAATAGATTCCTCGTCTGGTAGCTCGGCAACGAAAGAGCAAAAATGGCGAACGATACTACGTACCTAGACTTTATAGAGCCTTCACTACCTAAGACGTAAGCAAAGAGGAGGAGTCACGCCGGGAATAACAGCGTCGCGACTATAAAAGCCGAAGTTGAGATTTACGTAATTTATGTATGGTTTTGATACTGCGGCAATGTTATGTAAAGCTCCAAAATAGGCTGTATTACTGTCTAGTCAACATTGTAGCACATTTTGAACATTCAATTTAATTAATTTAATTAATTTAATTTAGGCAATTATCAGAAATTAACTGCGTTTTCATTCTACAATCGATAACAACAATCGAGGTTGCTAGGCGACCATAGGAAACAAAAGATGTGAACAAATGAATGATATGTATAAACAATTGAATTAAAATAATAGGAGGGTGCCATTTGAAATTTCAAAGGGGGAGAACGAAAGTGTTGAGGAGGTGAAATCTAAAATGTAATTAACATTGTTTTCAAATTTCCCCCTCAAAATCTAAACTGACATTTTTTGTTTAAATTCAATTTAATTGAAATAAATAGTTACTTAGACCGGGAAGTTTTGAAACAAAACTCCTGTATACGTGAAAAAAAATTAGACATTTTAACTTATCTGGATCACAAAAATAATATCAAAATATAATATGTCCTGTTGTTTAGAAATTACAGACGCAACAAAATGGACCTGGAAATGTGTCGATCGAATTTCTGAAAAGACACCCTAGTGCTGGACCGAACTTATACATACATTAATGCAAAAAAGGGCATACTACAGTATATTTTTATTTTTTTTTATCCGTGGCGCCACAGTCCATGAAGGGCCCAGACCGATGAAATTATAATTATTCTTTTTTTTTTAGTGGGTTATTTTACGACGCTGTATCAACTTCTCTGGTTTTTTTTAGCGTCTGAATGAAATGAAGGTGATAATGCCGGTGAAATGAGTCCGGGATCAAGCACCGATAGTTATCCTCATATTGGGTTGAGGGAAAACCTCGGAAAAAATCTCAACCAGGTAAATTGCCCCGACCAGGAGTCGAACCCGGGTCAACTGGTTTTACTGCCAGACGCGCTAGCCGTTACTCCACAGGTGTGGACTAGAATTATTCTTACGACCTGATGAAAACCACATAATCGTATCATGTAAATACGGTTTTTATTTTCATCTGATGTGGGTATATTATTTTTTAATAACCCTGTACAAAGAACCAAAAACGTCTAGCCGCCTCTGCTTTTACACGTGAACTACACTCTTAGTCGTTTTTCCTGCTTAACAAGCTACTGGCTGATGCTCTGCTCCGATGAAGGGGAAATAGCCCGTGCTCGGAATTCTGCGAGTTGACGGTGATCTAACAGTCGCAATACACTCAATATATGCGACTGTCGATTGTCCTAGAGCTCGTGGCGGTACGGGGAATCCCAGAATCGTGCGACGCTAACTAGCGAAGCGTTCTGATGGCCGCAGGCTGGGCAGAGAGAATAGAACGTGAGAAGCGCCAGTCCCCGTCATTACGGGCGAATACATGAATCTAGCTTCGCGAAAAAGCACAATTACCTAGAGTTCTAGAAATTATAGTCAACTGACACAAAGAACAATTGTCACTAAATCGTTAGCATCTCTGATTACAATTCCAATACAATTTGGTTCGATCCCCGGCAGAAAAGTGATTCATCTTCCCATTTTGATATGATACCTCTTGCACAAAAGGGGAGATCTATAACTGAAACTAGATTAAGGGTATCTGTACGTGAACGACCACAAGTATTATCAAAAAATGCAGGCTGTAAATTTCTAAAATTTTATAAAGAAATGAACTCACAATTGGACAAAAATTACAAGATACCACAACTAGACTTATTAGAATTTAAATAACTGATAAAAATATTTAAAAACGCCACTAATAATATTTTTTAGAATTCACTTTTTAGTTTAAATTAAATTTTCGAAAATTTGAAAATTTTCACACATTATTTCATAACTCCACAACGATTAGAGATAGAATTCTGAAATTTTGTACACTGATTTAACGTGCATTTATGCAAAATGTAGACTACAATAATGCCCATCTCTTTGAAAATAGAAAAAATAGGTCACAAAACATTATGTAAATTTTAATATATTTTATATAGGACAAATAAAAAAATAATTGTTTTAAAATAAACAACTCTACATGTCTGAGAGTAGTCTACTTTTCAGAAATAAGTGTTTATTACATGCAGGAAAAATATTAAAGATGTCAGAGAGACCATAACAATGTTATGGTTACCAAATGATATAGTTAACTGCAGAACTTTTTTTTCATACATTGATAAAATTGGTTTCAAAAATATTATTAGTAACCTTTTTTATACTTTTATCAGATATTTAAGTTCTAATAAGTATTGTTGTGGTACCTAGTAATTTTTGTCCAATTGTGAGTTCATTTTCTTATAAAATTTTAGAAATTTAGAGCCTGCATTTTCTGATAATATTTGTGGTCGTTCACGTACATATACCCTTAATATATTTCAGTATTATTTGTATTTATCCTGGTAATAATGAACAGTTTGACTCTTAGACATTTTGTTTTCGGAGCATTAACTTCCCATGATTGTACGAGAAGATTCGAAGAGAACGGCAGTTACGTAGACTTTCGGCTCCCCCCTACTACCATTAATGCATAACACAATGTCAATACGGCGGTTGCTGTCGTCTGCGATACAACGAACTTTTCTGTTGATTTTCGAGTTCGTCATTTTTTCCGGTTATTAAATGCTTATTTAAGTTGTGTTAACTCTCGCTAGTGGTTTTATATTTTATTTTATCCGTCTTAGTATTAATTTTATTATTGCAAATATTTTTGTTTTATCACTATTATTATTATTATTATTATTATTATTAATTATTTTGTATTACAATCTTTATATAATTTCTGTCACGATTATTCTATTATTATTATTATTATTATTATTATTATTATTATTATTATTATTATTATTATTATTTCTATCATCAGCATTATTATTTGATCCCTGTAAAATTTATGTAGACTACTGGACTGTACCCGAGCACGAGCATATGCTTATTTCGGGTATCTATTCATATGTATTCATTTCAAGTGTAAATTGTAAATAAATTTTAATTTGAATTTGAAAAAAAAAAAATATACAGTGTTCCATCCCATGTGGGGGTTCGCTTCATGGACGAATTTATTATAATTTTCTTCGGAATATGTATGATAAGAACTTTCTTATGTTAAATTTTAACGTACCTTGTTAACATGTTTCGACCTATTTTGGTTTCTTAACATACATATTCCGAAGTGATACAGTGTTAAAAGTTGTGTAATCAAGATTCACAATTTTCTGTCTGAGGGCATATCTTTCACTGCAAACCCAGCATTCTCCAATCTTACCTATTTTCTGTCTTCCTCATAGGCCGTGTTCCAAAGCTACATTTACAGCTAAAGTGAACTAGATAGCTGATTAAATAGCCGTATGTGACGTCAGTAGTCATGATCCAAAGGTATTTAGCGCATAACAATAAAATCTGTAGTAGCTAGTAAACGAAAATACTTGCTCCATTAATAACTTGCACACTAAATAAACATGAATACCTCATCAGCAATTGGAGCTATGAAATGAAATCTGAAGATGCCTTAGAAGTAAAATGCAGAGAAGTACGTTAACCAACAATATTAACGTTGGTACTCTGGTGCCTTCTTTATAATTTTTAAATGTTGTAATATTTTAGGTTCTTATCTTTTCCATATAACTCGTAATGAAATTGCATTAGGATATTGCCATTTTAATTCAGTGCTGCACCGTGATATCATATTTCACAGAAAAATAGTCTATGAAGGCGTGATTCAAGCATGCATATTCAAAGTCCTCTAGTTTGTAGTTTACAAGTAAGCTAGTTGCTATACTTGTTTTTTTGAATGATAAGACATGACAGTTAAGCGGCCGAGCTTGGAACTACAGTGCCATGTTGCCAATATGGACTACCACGCTGCCAGCTGATGGAAGTTAGCAATTGTCGTTAAGATGGCTGACGTTAAAACATTCATTTACAATTGACGCGAAGGTAAGAAAACAATACGAAAATCGACAGAGATTCAAAGACGAAACGTACCAATGCTAACATTGTGTGCACAATAAATGTCGCCAAGAGAGCTATCAAGCACTCGTCACATGGGAATTGTAAATTTGGCAACTCAACCGTTGTTACCATAGCAACAGGCCTACCACGCTATGTGACATACAATATGTTAATAATAATGTTAAATTTTGTGACAGTGTGGGAAAATTTATGGCAAAAGTTCGACAGTTCAGGGTGGAACTGGCCGAGGGGGAGGGAGCCGAGAAAATAAGGGAAAGAGTTATTAATTAGTGTTGGAATGATGAAGTAATTAGTGGATAATGTTAGTTTTGTATTTATTGTGTCCTTTTTTATCGCGTGTGTATGTTTTTTTATGTATTACCTTTATATTTATTAGCTGGATTATTTCGTGCAGTGTCAATAAGGAATTGGTTTATATATGTTTCACTGTTTTTTTTTCTCTCTCTTTTCATATAGGCTATTACTTTTTTTTTGTGAAATTTGGTTTGAAGTTAGATTAGTTGTAATTGTGAT